>NC_056741.1:1268394835-1268694835 GCF_019279795.1 Protopterus annectens | reverse complement strand
CTGGGGGCAAGGGAGATCTGCCAGGTCCTTAATCTATCTCCATTTTCTGTTTAAACTCAGATGCTCTTGACTTTTGTTCTTGTTAGGTTGTTAAATCTCACACTATCCACCTCTACTTTGTTCAGACTTTTTAGCAACTCACTCCAAAACCTAGAGCACTGAACTTTGTTTATTATCTACCAATACCTGTTATTTTGAACTGGTGTTTCATGTCAAAGACGTGGGAGGGAACACAGGATGATAGTATGTAAATATTTATCTATTTAATTAAGTGGGAAGATCCACATCCAAGATTCCATTACAAGAAGAAAACTACATGCTACAGGAGGTATTCTACAATTAAACTATATACAATCATTATTCATCCAATTTGCATTATGTAGTCCTAAACATTGTAACATGAGAATTTGAAATTTTTACTTAAATGTGTTACATGAAGTAAATTTAAAAAAGCAAATACTAATATAGATTAGATGCAAATGCAGCATGGTAATATGTGTGTGCGACATAGTTAAGGAATGGAACATTCTGGTGATTCTGCAGATGCACATACCAGTTGTTCAGGTGTAATACCCAAGGTAAAGAAGTGGGCAGAAATGATAGTGGGCAAAACATTAGTAGGAGGCAGTCAGGAGAGCATGATCAAGTAGATGTAAGGAACAGGGAGCAGGTGAGGCTGGCTGGGCTTAGGTACATGAGGACATAGGGTCATAGGATCATAGTACATTACTAGGCTATTGGCCCTGAGGCCCTTATAAGCCTAGCCAAGAGTTTAGCCCATGTATAAACAAGTCAGAACCCAATGTCCCTGTCTGGCAGGCACACAGGTGGAATCCCAGGGTGTATTTTCTGTTTCCCATCCACTTATCCAGGTTGTGCTTAAAAAGGGATAATGAGGTACTCTGCTTGACGTGGACAGGGAGTCTATTGCACGGATGGGGGAGTCTCTGAGACACAAATCTGACCCGCCAACAAGTCCTATTGGTGTTACAGACCAGGTTGAGGTCATGCATGTGGGTTACTCAAGTGAAGCTTGATTTGTGGATATGCAGCAGTCCCATAAGGTGGGGTCTGAGATTGCTTTGTATGCCAGATAGAGGTCACTTCTGAGAAGTCTATATGAAATTAAGTAGAGAGACAGGGCTCTTAGCCTATCTGTGTCGGATAGATGTTTGAGGCCCTGGATTCTCCTGGTGAGGAACCTCTGTGGTCTCTCCAGCTGTTACATGTGTTTTGCGAGGTACTTGCTGAAAGGGGTATTGTACTCAATAATGAGCCTTATAAGGGAAGAATACAGGGATGTTATGACCTCCTTGCCCCTTACTTATAAGGTGGGCCATGTAGAAAGCTTTCTATACAACGGAAGCAACATGGTGGTCAAAATTCAGGTTGCTATCAACGTGGATGCCCAAATCCCTCATGACTGATTGGGTGCTTAGGACATTGCTATTAATGTAATAATTTGTGGGACATCACTCTCCCCAAAGGGGATGATAATGCATTTTTTGGTATTCAGCTTGAGACCTTTTTCTGTGACAGTCATTTGTTTGAGTGAAACCCTCTTGGAGGATATCCACATCAGTAGGGGAATTGATGACAGTACCCAGCCTGCAATCATCCGTGAGTATCTAAACTGTAACAACTACTTGCTACTGTTTAAAAGTAAAAAAAAAAAAAAAAAAATCCTTTTTTTTTTTAACTAAAGCTTGTGCCCTGTGGCACTCTGTGCAGGCAGGGTATAAGCTGTAGCAACTGTTTGCTACTTTTGTAGCAAACGGTTTCCTACAGTTTAAAAGAAGTCATTTTTTCATAAAAAAAAATGTGGAAGTAGGGGCAGGGGTAGGGCACAGAAACAGGACCTGAATGGCTGGGGCAGGAAGGAGGGAGGGGGCAGTGCCAGTAGAAGGAATTGCTGTTCAATGTAAGAGCTGGGGGAGTGTGGATATAACTAATAAACCAATCACTGCAATATAGTGGTGGACTAATTGCAATAAAGTGCTTTTTTTGTTTGTTTTTGCTCTTCACTTGAAGAGCTGAGGGGGTAGGGTGCCGGTTTGTGATATTGGCACAGGGTGCTCGTTAAGCCATCTATACTTAAAGCAAATGGGGACGGGTAAGCAAAGATGGCAATTATTAGAGCAGGTGAAGAGAAAAACAGAAAAGTGGTGGCTGCAGAACACTGCGAAAAGGGCAAAAACCTTTGAAAAATAATCTGCTGGCTTGCACATAATACAACACATGGTAAAACACTGTGACTTTTAATTTACTAACGAAAGCTTCTTGACCACCAGTACTTAAAGACATTTGTGTGTATGTGTGTGTGTAAATGAAACAATGTTAAAACACTTGTGGAAAAGGAAAATATACACAAGTATGTAGAAATGACAATACACTTGAAGAAAAAGCATAAATGAGAAGTATGAGTAAAGTAGAGAAACTTGTATATTAACAACTATTTGCTACTGTTTAACTGTGGAGTAACTGTACTATTTAACTGTGGAGGCTGCCCACTAAAGTGTGCTAGCCTGTGTAACTAATTTATCACTGTCTCTGCATTTTCTGTGTATTTCTACAAAAAAAACAAAAAATAATCCTTGTTTTCCCGCCTTTCTCAACTAGTTTAGACCAGTATACAGGCATTGCTGTATTCTGGGCTGTGGTGTAGTTCCTGTGTTGTCCATTACCTTACTTGGATAGAAGGAAGTTTCTTTGCTCACCAGTGGGAGTGGGGAGCCTTGAGCAGCCTACCTGTCCTTGGGGGAAGTGACCTCAGCACAAGAAGCTGTAGTAATTGGTTGTTTGGGACCATTCCTAGCTCTTTTGTAGTTCACTGCTTAAAATCCACCTCTGGGCATTTTTTTCTGGCTATACTGCTCAGGCAAGCTCCACGTGGGTTTACAGAGTGGTCCTAGCAGCAAGGAACTCGAAAAAGCGACTACCTTCTGGATTTAAGTATATTTGCTTTTTTCCACTGGAAATAGCTTCTGTTGGTTACTTTAAACTAGCCTGAACTGTTTTTTCTGATTACTGCATTTATTTTTAAATCTGCACTTAAAGTTACATTTAGTCGAATTTAATCGAAAGTTTGCTTGTTTGTTTAATTTAACTGTGGAGGCTGCCCACTAAAGTGTGCTAGCCTGTGTAACTAATTTATCACTGTCTCTGCATTTTCTGTGTATTTCTACAAAAAAAAAACAAAAAAATAATCCTTGTTTTCCCACCCTTCACAACTAGTTTAGACCAGTATACAGGCATTGCTGTATTCTGGGCTGTGGTGTAGTTCCTGCGTTGTCCATTACCTTACTTGGATAGAAGGAAGTTTCTTTGCTCACCAGTGGGAGTGGGGAGCCTTGAGCAGCCTACCTGTCCTTGGGGGAAGTGACCTCAGCACAAGAAGCTGTAGTAATTGGTTGTTTGGGACCATTCCTAGCTCTTTTGTAGTTCACTGCTTAAAATCCACCTTTGCATGGCTTTGCGCGGTCGTGCGCATAGCGCAGCGCCGGTTAAACAAGGTTAAACTTGGTTAAACAAGGTTAAACTTTTTCTGGCTCCGCCAAGTCTGCTGTTCAATTTTTCCCTTAGAACTGTTCTACTTGCAATCTAAACAGCCTATACTCTATCTGAAAAGCTCAGCACTTGCTCCTAAAGCATTTTTATACAGGTAAAGCACTCTTAAACAAAAGAAAGTACTTCATTCACCTAAATTCTGTTGAGTACACATCTCCCTATAGGTCCTTTCTGACTCAGTTACACAGCAATCTTTTTCACTATTTCTAGCATGTCGAAGGGTCAGTTGCTGGCGCCCTCTCCTGTTCAGCTGGTGAATCTAGAGTCTTGAGGCAATGTTACAATTGCCTCATGTACACAGACAACCCTCTCCTCCTCCCAACAAATACAAATATATGCGAGAGATGCAACTATATAGCCAAACTGGAGGCTGAGCTCTCTCAATTCAGTACTGGCAAGACCAGTCAGGAGGAGAAGGTAACCACGCACACCACAAACCCAGTCTCACATAGAACTATCACAACAGCAAACCAAACACATAAACACACAAAAACATACTTGGAGGCGCTGATTAAAAATCTACCAAAACAACAGAGGCCCCCAAAGCAGACACCCAAGCAACCACCACCTCAAGACATAGCACATGCAACACATAGTTCACAAAGTCAGTGTGCTAAACAGTCACAGCCCTTAAGGCCAAACAACATGCCAGACACACTTGTAATAGGTGACTCCATAGTCAGACACACTGACGTCCCGCTCACCAGACTGAACAAGGAAAAGGTCACAGTAAGCTGCCTATCGGGAGCTAGAATCCGCCACATAACACAAGCACTCAGGTCACTCCACAGCAAGTACAAATATGACTCAGTCATTGTACATGCCGGTGTGAACGACCTGAGACGTACCTCCCTGGACTACATGAAAAGAGACATAGAGGAGCTCTCTGATTATGTAGCCCAGGCCGGTATGACCCTGACCCTGAGCAGCATCTTACCCTCACCAAGAATGATGCCACAGTACAAAGACAAAATGATCAGTTTTAACAATTGGCTTAATTACTGGTGTCATTCTAAGGGGATCCAATGTCTGTCTGCTTGGGATGACATGCTTGACAAGCCACGCTGCTTCGCAAGGGATGGCTTGCACCTGTCACCCTGGGCTTCCGAATATTGGCCAAGGCTCTTGCCACCCCATAGTGCCTTTTTAGGCAAGGCTCAAATGACAAACCTACCTCCCTAGAAAACACAAGTGGAAAAAACTAAGGGTAATGCTGCTCAATGCCAGAAGTCTAAACCTCAAGATGCATGCCCTCGAAGCCCTCCTCAGTATGGAGAACATCGATGTCTGTGCGGTAACTGAAACCTGGTTCAAGGCTCCTGAGAGCACCCCAGCACTATCAGGTTTTACCTCATATCATGCTTTCCGGCCCCAAAACTTGGACCGAACCACAAAAGGAGGGGAGTATCCATTTTCATCAAAGATACCCACACCTCCAGGTTAGTGGCAATGCACGAAGCATCGGAGACTATCCAGGTGCAACTAACCATAGGCAAAACTGCCTTACAGTTTGTAGCATGCTACAGACCACCCTCTCAAACTCAGGAACCCCACACAGCCTTCCTGAAGACACTGGAGAGTATGAATGTCTCTCCAAATACCATCATTTTGGGAGACTTCAACTACCCAAACATAGACTGGGAACATTACTCAAGCCCCAACACCCTAGCCCAAAGGTTCCTAGAATTCATAAACTCAAATGCAATGGAACAACTAGTCACCATTCCCACAAGAGGAGACAATATACTAGACCTGATCATCACAAACATGGGGACAAAATGCTCCACACGGAAGTATATCCCTCCTTGGTAAGATCAGACCATAAATTAATCTCACTGGAAATCCACATACCCCCCCCCACCCCTCCCCAAAAGACCACAGTGAAGAACTTCTCAAAAGCAAACTTCACACTTCTTAAGACTGAAGTGGTATCCTTCAAGGCCCCTGGGCCAGTGGAAACCACAACCCACACTGCTGAATCCTTTGCAAATGCCTTCTATGGGCACCTTCAAGAATGCATGGATCATGCAATCCCAAATAAAACCAAGACCCATTCCCCAAAGGCAGGCGCCGGTCTGGTGGACCCCAGCCATAAACAAACTTTACAACAGGAGGAGGAAGCTACTACATGACAGAGCAAAATCCCTAAAAGGGAAGGCGTCTCTGATCAGTACTAGCAAAAACTACGATCACTCATAAAATCATCCAAGGCCAACTTTGAGAGAAAAATCGCAAAAGACACAAAAGACAATCACAAGGCCTTCTTTAGCTATGTTAGAAACCTGGGTGGAAACTCCCAGATATGCTCAGAGTTAGTCCAAAATGACACAAAATACACCGAACCCACTGACATTGCCAACATTCTGGCAGACAGGTTCAGTGCAAATTTCTCCTCCCTCCCCAAAAGGAGAAATAACTATCCCAGCAGAGTGTAGCCTCCTAACATCTCAGATGCCCAGGTGAGAGCCGCCTCTCTAAAGCTAAAACACAGCATCAATGGGACCGGATGGTGTCCCGGCTGTGTGCTACATGAACTCCAAGAGGAACTAAACCCACACATAAGGCTGCTGTTTAATCTTAGCCTTACTACAGGATACGTACCCAAAGAGTGGCGTACGGCAACAGTGGTCCCACTTCACAAAGGCGGTGCTTCTATGGACCCTGGAAATTACCGCCCCATAAGCTTGATGAGCCTGGTCTGCAAAGCTATGGAGAGGATCATTATGGAACTCATAAACAAAGACATTGGGGACCTACAGACATTGGATCCTACCCAATTTGGCTTTGTCAAGGGCAGATCCTGCCTTCTGAACTTGGTCGACTTTTTTGAAACAGTCACTAAGGCCATTGATGAGGGTAAGGCAGTTCACACAGCCTACCTTGACCTTGCAAAAGCCTTTGACACAATACCCCACTCGGGCATCATAGACAAACTCACCAGCTTAAATGTAAACCCATATGTCACAAGATGGGTTGCAAACTGGCTCAAGGACAGAACCCACAGGGTCAGAGTTGCTGGAGTTATGTCAGACTCTAAGCCTGTCACAAGCGGTGTCCCACAGGGCTCAGTCCTGGGACCCCTCTTGTTCGGCATTTATTTTTCCGAGGTACAGGCAAACATAGGAGGATTGTGGCTGACAAAGTTCGCAGATGACTGCAAACTGGATGCCATAATTGATACTCCAGCGGACACAAACATCCTTCAGAGAGGCCTCATAGAAATGGATAATTGGTGCCAGAGCCATGGCCTTAAGCTGAACGCCAAAAAATGTATAGTCATACCCTTTGGGAAAAACAAGGTACCGACAAATTACCACATAGGCGGTAATCCATTAAGTGCGGAAGAGGTAATCAGGGACCTAGGGACCCAGGTTGACAGTAACCTCTCATTTGACACTCACATTGCCAAAGTGGTTAGGAAGACCTTCTATATTGCCCACCTTATCATGAAGGGTTTCACATCTAGATCAAGAGAGGTCATTGTGCCCCTGTACTCTTCTCTTATCAGGCCAATGATTGAGTACAATGCCCCATTTGGGATGTATCTCACCCGACACCTGCAGCAGTTGGAAAGACCCCAAAAGTTCCTCACCAAGAGGATAAAGGGTCTTAAACATATGTCATATGCCGCCCGACTGAAAAACTCCAGCTCTATTCAGTCGCATACCGCCTACTCAGAGGTGATCTGTGCCTGACGTACAAGGCCATGTCCAATCCTGAATTAATGGACATGCTCCACCTCAGAAAATCCAAATCCATCAGAGCCACGAGAACAAGTGACTTAAACCTCAACACAGAAATAAATAGGACGTGCTGGAGGGACAGATTCATAACCCAGAGGCTCCCTACACTCTGGAACAGAATCCCAGTCCATGTTAGGCAGAGCCCCTCACTGACTCTATTCAAGAGAAATCTCGACGAATGGATGGGAGATCGTAGGTTTACCCCGGGGGTCATCTCTGTGTCACTACTAGACAGAGGCATAGTAAACTAAACCCTAAAAGGGCATAGTATTCTCATCCTAAGGGGTGGTGTAAGCCACATACACTCTGGCTAGGCTTATAAATGCCTTAGGGCAGATAGCCTAGTACAAACCTATGAACCTATGATGGTATGTGGATGGGTATCAAAGGGGATAAAAATGAATATTAAAATGTGTAACTGAGAGATTTAACAGTGTTAGAATTTTAATAAAAAAATAAGAAGAAATGGGAAAAAAGAGAAAGATATTATATCACTTGCAGACAAATTAAAAGAAAGTAAATTAAGAAGGGAGAAAAAGAATTTCATCTGCACTAGGAATAAAGCAAAATAAAAAAAATGCTTCTTTTGATGTTTCATGAGCAAGCAGGTAAGACAATAGAATGGCCAGCTCCCTTAGAAGCAAATGAAAGGATCACAACTAAATGTGGGGAGACTGTTAGACAATTTGCAGACTTATGATCAGTTTTAGCTCTCAGAGGATAAAGAAAGTTGCAGTTAGCTTATAATGTAGGAAATAAGTTAGAGAGTATCAGAGTAGATGTAATTATTTAATATACAACTAGTAGGTTGAATACAAATAAATAATTAAACAGTGATGGTATTATAAACATGGAAGCCAAAGAATTATGGAGTGCAACCTGAAGAAAGGAGTTTTAAGGGGAGACATATTAGTGGATCTGTTTAACATTTCACTGGCAAGGCAGCATTTTGGGTATATGGAAGGCAATTTCAATACCAGTCTGTAAAGACAACTGTAATACTTTTCATTGGAAAACTGCAGTTCAGTCAGTCTACTTAATGCACTGTACACTGTTTGGAACCATAGCTAGGTCTTCCAGTGTCATGTGTGGTTCCTCGATCTGGTGCCCCCTCAACAATAAGTTAAGGACAACAAAAAAAAAAAAGGTCCTCTCTCTTTGCTGAGGACCAAAAAAGAGTGCTCTTTAAACTGTAAGAAGCTGCATGCTACAAAAGTTACAAGTGGCTTGTTGCTTTTAAAAATAAATACCACACACAAGATGCTGAGTGCTTCATCGAATGAAGTATCAGCATGGATTTCTGAACCCCAGAATAGCACTATAATGCACAAGGAGCACTGAAGCGGTTCAAGCCTAATCGACTGTGGTATCGACATTCAGAAACTGAATACTGGCACTGTCGATCACGCCCCCTGAAACCTTGCATCCAGGGCAGCTGCCCCCCTTTTGCCCTTCCTTAGCTACCCCTCTGAGACTGATATGGCCAGCTATATTTAGAACCTGTACTTGGTAATATATTGAGGTTTTTGATACCATTATGAGCATGAGTTTAGTTTCATTAAGAAGAGATGGCATGCCCCCTAATAATTGATAGATCCAGAACTTGGTATCAAGGAGTAGATCAGTGACATCAGGTGGATGTGCCCCCCCTTGAGTAAAACAAGAGGGACATGTGATGTTAATGTCATTAAATATGGTAAATAGCTATGAATAAACATGTCATGCATTGGTGAGGGGCACAGCTGAGGAAAATAAGATGGCACATATGGTTTAAAAACACATAGTAAGCCATGCAAAAAGATCAGGGGTGTTACAAGACTCAGTTACAAACCTTTATCTGTTTAGCATTTTTACAAGGTATATGAAATTTCTAAAGCCAACATGATTTGGTAAATTTATTGATCAGTTATAGAGTGTTAAAGGAGGGATTGAATGCTGTCCTGGCCATACTTCTCAGCTGTATAGATTTTCACAGAATGTTCAGATTTTTGCCTTATATTTTTGGTATGTTTTTCATAAAACTGTGGTTTTCTGGAAAATTAGTGGCACATCATTAAAGACTGAAGTTAGACAATAATGATAGAAATTTGAGTTTCAGACTTCACACCCTCCATAAAATTCATGCTAGTGCAAAACCTGTTATTCTATCAACTTTATAAGTTTGTAAGAGCAATATTTAAAAATTGCCACTATTTTTGGGCCTTTGTCCCACTTTTATTTATGGCGTTGTCCAGATTTCTTGCTCTATGAGGTTGAGAGGCATGGTCATGGTGTGGACTAAATGCAAACAAAAGAAAAAGGATCAGGATCTTGACATTTGAGGTAAGAAAATATATGAGTGGTATAGTTACTGAAACTGTTAACAAAGCAGACCTTAGAGTCCTTGCATACAATAAATAAGACTCCTTGCATCACATCCTGTTTCTCTGTAGTAATTTACATAAAATGATAGGAAGTTTATCAAGGCATATTAAGTCAAGTCCAGGAATACTTCTGCCCCTTTATATAACTCTCAGAGTGGGCTAAACTGTAATATGCAACGTGGATGTGGACACACTGAAAAGTCAGTCTATTACATAAATTTGAAAGAATTCAGTCTAAAATAACCAGTATTATAGTAGGTAGGAAAGATATGAACTATGCTGACAAACTGAGCATCCAAGACTTGCATTCATTCAGCTATAGAACACTAAAGAGTAATCCAGATAGAGTTTATAAGATCATTAGAGAGCTCTGTTAATTATGTTCTTGAACAACTGCAAGCATGTTCTGATCACACATTATGATAGAAATGTAGGTAAGCAGATCAGGACACAGCATCACTAGAGATATAAATCAAATTGATCTCATGCAGAGCGGCGGGGATATGGAATGGTTTGCCAGAAAATATCAGAGTGGCAAAACATTTGATCAATTTAAAATGCATATGGTTACATTTCTGGCTAGGGATAAGGACTATGGTCTGTAAGTGCTGTTACACATATAGAGAAGCTTGTTTTACAAGCTCGTATGTATGAATGTAGATAGAGCCGGAGTGTAACACCAAGAAAGGGAGTAAATGAGAAGCAATGGCTGGTTCACTGCTGCTGCTGATAGGGAATCCATGCCTGCTGCTGCCACCAGTGCCCCTGGTGGAGACTGGAGCAACTGCACAGGTACTGCTAACGCATAGCAGGGCAGCAGGGGAGTGAGTGTTCTGAGGTAAGAGCAGGCGTCTCACGCCAGAATCTGGTGAAGCATATAAGGGACAATGTATACTAACCCTGGAGGGGTATTGAACAGATAGGGTACTAATTAAAATCATTCACACAGCATGCAGATGCTGTTAACCTATTGCCCAAGCCTAGGTGAACCACGTAAATTGGGTGAGATGATACATTCACTCAAGATCAGTGGTTGGTGGAGGGCATCTCAAACAGTTAATAAAAAGTGTGTATGTGTGTGTGTGTAGGTTTTACTTGATCAAATTAAAGAATGGAAGGTCAAGTAAAATTAAAGGAACACTGGTCTTGCTACTACCTGGAACAAAGTCAAAGATTCAGTTGATATAAGGTCGTGAAGTGGAATTTATTTAAAAGAAAAGAAAAATGTCGAAAAAGCGAAGCTGGTCAGTAACAGAGACTTAGCTGAGAAGTTCTTGGCACATATCAAAGGGGTCAAATTTATGAAGTTGCAGTATTGAGTTTGGAGTCAGGAACAGCTGTTATGGTTTCCAGACGAAGTTACTTTAACTGCTGTACTGTAACAGTGTAGAAAGTTGGTGAATATGTTTTGCTGGAAAAGAAGCATTAGACGTGGGTAGGTGCAGAAGGTAACAGATTTTCAAAAGAGATTGGTAAAGGACAGTAATATGTGGGATAAAAGCTTGTCACTGTGTATAAATCAGAAGATAAAAAGCATAAAAAGTATAAATTGGTTTACTAGTGAAAGATGGCAAACATACAGTTGTACTAGATCATGCAGAAGTAATGAATGACTACTACTTTGGTGCTGAGTTTGGAAAGAGAAGGCTAGGTAAATGTACAAATAGGAAGAAATAAAGTATTCTGATAGATGATTCAAAGCTGAATGAGGGATCAAAAGTAATGGAGGATCTGTAGTGTGATAAAGCAGAGAGTGCAGAATCTCTGCCTCCACAGGTGCTGAAAAGTTATTTTAGAATCCGTGATCAGCTGCAGTTTTACAAGTATTCCTGTAAGACTATATTGCTGAAGAAATGAAGGATAAGAATGGATGTATCATTATATTAGAAGTAGGGCTTATCAGGATAGTAAGTTAGGTTTCTGTATTCAAAAATGTTGTGGAAAGTTTACATAAAAAAGGACAATGCTTTAAAAAAATAGTAGACTGGTCAGCATGTTTTTTACTAATAGCAGAGGTCATGCTAGTCAAACATTTTCCAACATTAGGACTGGATAACCTTCAGAAATTAAGGCAATCTGATAAATGTAGTGTTCTGACTTCAGAAAGATATTTTATCTCTGTGTCTTATAAGAAACCGATAGGAAAACTATATGAGATTGGATTTTGGGCCTCTGAGATAATTATGTGTGTTTATTTGTCGTACACAGTGGTCTGAAACAACAAAGTAAATTTTGTATGCAAATAACACAGAGATGGGCAATGACAGTGTGATAAAAGGAAATTCTGTCAGCCCAGCTAGCTGGAATTTTGTAAATAATATGTCATTTGTGAATAACAACATGATTCATATAAGATGCTTGTGTTACAACTGTATTAGAACTGTATGTCATGTGTAGATTAAACTGGTCTGTACAGGCATGTGTGTTAAAAAGGTATTTTATAAAGAGCTTGTGCTTAAAAGGTAACCACAGTGTGCCCTGCTGGAAAAGAACAGAAATGTACATGCACTATTGTAACTGTTTAAATATATATATTTAACAGTGGAAACTGGAACACAGGAGGTCAACCTCAGTCTAGTAAATTTCAGAAAAATAGCTGAAATTAAATTACTTTATGGCAGCAAGGAGACACAATGTCTAAAACTAGAGAACTTTCTATATTGTCTTAGAAGTCTTTTATTGTTTTCTGACTTCCAGCATATGTCAAAGATCTGAGGAAAAGCCCTTGTCTATGTATTTTCACTGGTAGATGCTAAATGCTACCAGCTGCCATCAGTAGTTGTTTTGGGCCTGGGGACTAGAGGTCAGATGACAAGAAATTATGTAATTCTGCAAGCTATTCCAGCAATAATATTTGATATATTAGTTTGAGAACTCGTTGAGAGAGACATTATTCTGTATTCTGTCTTTGACCTCACAATAACAACAATAGAAGATCCATGCATCACAGCTGCCTTGCTCTGATGAAGTAAGTTAACTGGGGTACTGTAATTCTCTTAGATATAGTCAGTAATATAGCAAAGCTTAGCTTAGATATTTTTCTTTATTTATTTTGAGATTGCCATGCAATGTTTTAAATATTTCCTGTAATGTTGAACTCTGATGTCACTGTAAATATATATTTAGTATCGTCTTGTTTTTTTTATTATTTATTATTAAATATATTTAAACCTTTCATTGTGGCTAATCTTTGTAGAGATATTTAAGTTCTGAGAGTACCTGTATATTTATTTGGTGACACTGTGGGCCAGTCTTAATAGCCTTGCTCTTGGTCAAACTACTATTTGCAGTATTAGTAACATTACACAATAAGATTGAACACCCTTTGTTAAGGGCCTTAAAGTAGCTGATAAGTAGCTGGCTGGTGGCATTTATAGTTACCTTATAGTCCGGGCAAGCCAGTGCCCAGCCTTTCCTAGGTGTGTGTGTGTGTGTGTGTGTGTGTGTGTGTGTGTGTGTGTGTGTGTGTGTGTGTGTGTGTGTGTGTGTGTGTGTGAGTGTCTGTGTGTCTGTGTATGTGTGTATGTGTCAGCTACTTGGGCAGAGACATAAAGCACTAGTTGGGCAGAGATAGTGCTATAAGTTTTGGCTTGGCCACTCAGCTGAGATCTCAACCCTATAGCTGCGCCAGTGGGGAGTCTTAATGAGGATCTGAAGAAAGAGGGAGAAACTAGCCCCGGACTGACTGTGGTCTCTGTGTGCTGTTAAGGGAAACTGCACTTGATGCAGAGTGCTGCATCTGGAAATAATGTGTGTTACCTTGTCATCCTCCCAATGTACATGCCCCACTATTGTCAGTGGTGAGGACTGAGGCTCCTTGATTACTGGTCCAGTGGTGGGTCGTCACAGTCAGAATCAGTGGAGGGAATTGAAAGCAGAAGGACTTAATAAAGTTAAAAAGATAGTATGAAAAGTCAGTGTTGAAAGATGTAAGGTCATGCCACTGGTAGTAGGAATGCAACTGCTGTGTATAAAGTGGAATCAATGCTGTAGATCATGGAGGGATGGGAATAAATCACTGGTAGTTAACATGCATCAGGAGTGAACCATTCATTACAATGAGATCAAAATAAAGGCAAAGCTGATCAGGTTTAGGAATAGTTAACATGAGGATGATTTATAAAGATCCAGAGATTATTTCTTAGAAAAAAAAACAGCTTATTGACGATGTTATTGAAGGAAAGTGGACCTCAAAAAAGAAGGGATAACAACAGAGAAAGATGACTAAAAGATATTCAACATGTATTATTACAGTCATCAAATACAGAGATAATTATTAGAAATTTAAGTCAAGAAAAGTAAACAGTGTCTAAAATACTGTTCAGGTGACTGCAGTAATTTTATGCCAAACCTTCACAGAGAAAACTACAGGACGTATTTGTTGTAGAATAGATGTTCTAAAGAAGCAGCCATGTCAAGGTATTACTTAGTTAAACTAAGTGCCTTCAGACTTTTTCTTTCTGTCTATATTGCTTATCATATATATTATACATTTCATATAGACTTCATAGATCTGCCAGGGCCACTGCTTCTTCTAACAATTCATGCCATGCCTTCCCAGTACCCTATGTAACGTCATACCGCCTTTAAACAGGAGGGACATACCAATAAATCACAGAATAAATCTGCAGCTAGCCACTACCTGGTCATAAAATGTCTCTCTTTTTAACGCAAGTCCAAAAGTAGAAATGCCTCATTTTTATATTACCCTATATCTTTAGCTTAGCTTTTATTGTTACATAATCCAATATTTTATTTTATTTTTATTTTATTTTACATTTGTTGACTGGGATAGTCTAACTGGATTTATGTCCATTTTCAGTAGAGTCCAGGGGAGATAAGCTCCAAGAGATTACTAGACTACTAACATACAGGTACTGGTTGTTATACAGTTAAATACTACAAATTTTAAACAGTTCAGGAATCTTCACAGTTTATACAAAAATCATGTTACAAGCATTAGATAAGATATTTTAGACTTTATGTGCAAGACTTCATTAGTAACTAGAAAGTAATTGTTAAACAAATGCATACTTCAAGTTTCAACAGTTCAGGAATGCTCACAGTTTAAACAATACTTGTTGCCTGCCTTAGGTAGGATGCTTTAGAATTATATACAGAAGAATTTAACTAGGTATTTTAAATTATCTCTATTAGGATAAGATACGTTTTTGCCAAGGATAGGCCTTGATCTGAAAAGACACATATAGTGCAGGAATTAGGTCTTAAGAGAGGGTATTTGGGCTATAGTATGAGATTAGTCTGGATTTGTACAGGGACATAACCAATGGGTTTTAAGATAGTTTCAGATTGTGTTTAAAAAGTGTAAATGAAGACAGTGATGTAAATTCATGGGGGACTTGGTTCCAATACTTTCCAGCTACATTTGAGAACAGAGCATCTCCTGCCATGTTATTAGATTTACATGTTGATAAATGTAGTTTATTAGATGAGCATAAAGTTGAAAGGTTCTTATATTGGGTAATTAGACTAGCAAGTATTGGGGTATTGGTAGGTTGGAAAAGGGTTTTGTGTGCAATGGTGAGTTGTTTAAAGTGAATCTGATTCAGAAGCTCTAACCAACCTAATTGTTTCAGATTATGGCAGTGATGGGTCCTAAAGGAGGAAGCAGTAGCAAATCTGGCAATGTTATTGTAAGCGTTGGCTAGCTTGTTAAGGTTATTTTTTGACAAGTTAATATATATGGAAGAAGCATAAAGAAGTGTGGAGATAAGGTGGGAATAGGCAATAGTGGTTCTGGCTAGTGTGGAGAGAAAGGGTTTTATCCTATAGAGGGAGCCTAGTTTCCTGTTGACAGTTTTTATGATATTGTTGATATGGGTTTCAAAGTTCAGGTTGTTATCAATGGTTACCCCTAGAAGTTTAGTTGTTGGATCGGGAGATATGAGTGTACCATTATTGGATAAGACTGAAAAGTTCATTGGGAGTGATTTACAGGTAGGAGTGAAGAGGAGGAGTTTGCTTTTTTTGGGGGGGGTTCAAGAGGAGGCAGCGTTGTAGAAACCAATTTTCTGTTTTATTGAACATTGTCTGAGTTAGAGTCTGTAGTTGGGATTGAGATTTAGCTGAGCAGATTATTGTCGAATCATCTGCGTACTGCACACAGTTAAAGGAATAGCTAGGTTGAGGTCATTGATAAATATTGAGAAAAGGAGGGGGGCCAATATAGAGCTCTGAGGAACACCTAGGGTAACTGGGAGATGGGATGAGAGGTTGTTATCCCATAGCACTGCCTGCTGTCTATTATCAAGGTAAGACTGGAACCATTTTATAGTCTTTGTGTCCAGAGAGAAGTATTTTAGAATATTGAGAAGTAAGTAGTGGTTGACCATGTCAAATGCTTTTGAAAGGTCGATGAAAAGTGATGAAGAGAGAAGATTGTTATTACGGTTTTTATTGATGCTGTCAGTGAAGGATAGGAGTGCAGTTGTTGTACTGTGGAAAGGCCTGAAGCCATGTTGAGATTTGGCCAGTAAATTGTTCTGGAGTAGGTGGTCTAGTAACTGTCTGTGGATGCACTTTTCTATTATTTTAGCTAATGGGGGAAGTAGAGCTATGGGACGATAGTTAGAATATTCTCTGGAGTTTCCACCCTTGTGTAGGGGGATAATGTAGGAGATTTTCCAGATGGTGGGAATAGTCCTTTCTTGTTTGGTTCTATTTATCAGCAATGATACAGGATAAGCTATAGCTTTGACTGCCTTTTGCAGGTTTTCATCAGGTAGCTGGTCAGCTGAGGAGGTAGTAGGTTTTAGTTTACTTAAGAGGTTGCAGATAAGGGAAGTTGGGACAAGTTGCAGGTTTAGAGTTGGGAGAGAGTTAGTAGTATTGGTTGGAAGGGCAGAGCTATCGGCTGTTAGTTGATTAGCAAGTGTTTGGTTGGTCTCAGTGAAGAAGGTATTAAAAGCGTTAGCAGTTTGCTTTGGATTGTCGGAATTTGATCCTATAGGGGGTGGTGTTGCGTATTGGCCTGGTTGAAGTAATCTGTTTATGCTAGCCCAGAACTTTTGTGGATTATTTTGGTTGGTCTGTTGGAGGTGGAGGTAAAAGTTTTTTTTATCTTTGAGTATAGCTTTCTTAGTCTCATTTCTTTTTTGCCTGAATTGTTGGTCTACGGGGTTTTTAGTTGTTCTCCGTAGTGCCCAAACTTTATTTCTCTGTTGAATTTTCTGCCTGATTTTCTTTGTAAGCCATGGGGTGGGTTTAGATTTAATTTTGATGGAATGCTTTGGTGCATGGTGGTTAAGGATTGTTAAGAATTTTGAGTTAAAGTAGTTTGTTGCTTCATCAAGTGGGAGGTATTTTATAGGTGACCAATCACATTCTTTTAGTTCAGGTTGGAAGTTATTGGGGTTAAAGTTTCTGTTGCTTCTTATTGTTTTATATATGGTTGGGTTGTGTGAGCTTGGCCTTTGCCTGATTATGTAAGTGAGAGAATGGTCACTTACATCATCAGGGAGGGTCCCTACATTACAGAGTTATTGGTGATTATTTATTAGAATCCAGTCTAGGATGGATTCTTTGTTATTGGGTTTATTAATTCTGGTTGAGGAGTTAATTGTTTGTGAGAAGCCATTAAGGTTAATATGGGAGGTTGGTGATTCAGTAGAGCAGTCCTTCCAGTCTATATTAAAGTCTCCAAGAATTATGTGTCTTGGGGAATGTTTGTGGAGAGTTCAGCAAGGATACCTTCCAGAGTGGTGATGATGTTACCAGGGGGCAAGTAGATACATATTATATTTAGGGATTTGCTGGGATTAAGTTGAAGTTTGGTGCTAATGATTTCTGCATTGTTTTCAGAAGAGGAACCAAGATCTAGTATAGATATTTGTAGCCCTTCTTTATACAGGATAGCAAGAGAAATCTCGACGAGTGGATGGGAGATCGTAGGTTTACCCCGGGGGTCATCTCTGTGTCACTACTAGACAGAGGCATAGTAAACTAAACCCTAAAAGGGTGTAGTATTCTCATCCTAAGGGGTGATGTAAGCCACATACACTCTGGCTAGGCTTATAAATGCCCTAGGGCAGATAGCCTAGTACGAACCTATGAACCTATAAGACCCCCCTCCTTTTTTTACTTTGCGGTCTTGTCTCAAGATGTTGTACCCAGATGGAATAATTTCAACATCTTGTGTAGTGGGTTTTAGCCATGTTTCTGTTAAACAAAGTATATCAAATGAATGAACATTCAGGAGAGCATGGTGGTGGGCAATTTTATTATTTATGCTGTGAATATTGAAGTGAGCTATATAGAGTGAGTTGGGAGATTTAGATGGGATATTTGGGGTAGCGGTAACATGAATTTGTGGTTCTGTGCTTGTTCTTTGCCCTGGTCCTGGGTTAGGATGAATGTCCCCATCTAATAAGGAGAGGTGTAATAGTTTGTTTAAGGGATTGTGGAGGTTGAAGTAATGGTGAAGAGGTTTTTTAGGTTTTAGATAGTTGTATTTGATATGGGTCAGTCTGTGATATTTAGCAGGTAAATAGCTATGTAAAGATGTTTTATGTATGTGTTCTGGGGAGTTAATTAGAGGTATCGTACTTGTCTGTGCATTAGGGAAGTTCAGCTGTAAATATTTTGACTGTTCATATGAGGTTAGCAGGTAGATTGCTTTTAGAGAAAGTAGGAGAAAGACAATGATTAAGAGCCTTATTTGGATTTGGAAAGGTCATGTTTGCATAGTGACTAATAAGCTTACTGGTGTTCTTTAAAGGGGAGGAGTTATACTAGAGGTGATTAGAGAGGTGTATGTA
The DNA here is from genome assembly GCF_019279795.1 of Protopterus annectens. Classification (NCBI taxonomy): domain Eukaryota; kingdom Metazoa; phylum Chordata; order Ceratodontiformes; family Protopteridae; genus Protopterus; species Protopterus annectens. Next base: position 1,268,676,385 of record NC_056741.1, on the reverse strand, counting down.
GAATGTTAACAAGATGACTACTGTGACTGGATTGGAGAGGAAGAGGGTGTGTGAGGATGTATAAGTTTAGGAGCAGTAGGGATGTGTGGGAATTGGGGGTAGGGAAGGGGAGCGGAGTGAGCCCACAGGGCGAATGGAGCAGGTAGAGACAAAAGAGGTAAGGAGCTGAAAAGAACAATCAGTTGAAGCAGGGATTACAGTAGGTATGTAACCCTAAATACTGTAATAAATTTAAAAGAGTAGATAATAGAGCTATTTGGAGGGTGTGTGAGAGCTAACCATAAAAATAAATAGATGTTATGGGCTACAGTTTAATAGCAAGTCTGTGGATAAACAGTATATAGCAAAGGTGTAGTACAGGTCAGGAGAAGGTTTCAAGGCCTGGAAGGGACAAGTCTGCCACCTAGTGGGCCAAATCAATTTATTGTAAGCAGGGTAAAAAAAGGAGGGAGTTTAGGTTCCTAATGCAAGAAAAGGAGTAGTGGTTCCGAGTGTCTTTAAATGGTGGAAAAAGTAGATTAGACTGGTTACAGAGTGGGGAGGGAAGAAAGCTGCTGGTTCTCCTGGCTAGCACTTTATAACCACCTAGATCTAATAATAAGTTATAGGCTATACTGGCCGTGACAGTTTAGACACATACTTTCATGCTCCCTTTCCTGAGAAAGTACAGGGATAGGTTGCTCAACTGTGGAGACTGAAGGGAGTGTGAACAGGGTCCTTGTTCTTCAGGTTGTTAGTTTCTGTGTCCTAGAGCAGTGTACTCAGATTGGAGAGCTGGGATTGTTTTAGGAGGAAAAGAGAGAGAGAAAATAGTAGAAACAAGATATTTAGTTTAGTATCAAAGGCATTGTAATTAAACAGAATATTACAAGCATATAATCACGTAAAACTGTACAAAAATGTAGTTCAGGCTATCAAGTTCTCAAGTTGTCTAGAAAGATGCATCACTCCTTACAAGTATTCTGATCAGTATTATAGCAAGTCCTTATCAAAAGTAAGTCAGCAAAATTCTGGTCAAATCTTATTATTCTAACTAGGCTAGGAACACGTCTCTAGGAAGCTACAAGGTATATATATCCAGTTAGGTAACAATGATAGCTGTAAAGTTATCATTAGCACTAACACCATAGAGCAATAACTATAACTAGAGCTTAACTATAGCTTACATTAATAATGTAGTTCACTCTTTTTATTAACAGCTCATATATATATAAATAAATAATGCAAATAGTAACTATATATGTAAGCCTATATGTGCTTAATGAACATAAGTATTGTAAAAGCATAGCATGGTTAAATAAGCATATACAATTATTCCTGTATGAATGCTATCTGCCAAAACATTTACAGTTGTTACAGCACTCCCAATGTTTTTAATCATAGACCTGAAACAAGAACCTTAGGTGGACATTGCAGGGAAGTAGATTTCTCTAACTTAATGCGGGGACCTTGGACGTAGTAAATATGTGAGAGCGTTAAGAAAATTAAAGACTCAAGCACTAAAAATACTACATTAAATGACCACTCATATGGGGCATCTGATTTAAGGTGGTGCAGCTTTTACATCAATGTTTAAGACTTAAGAACAGTCTTCAGGTAGTGTACTGTAAAAACAAATTCACTTAGTAATACTTAAAGTCAGTATGTGTAATGGAACACTAATTCATTGAGGACGAACCTGAATTCTAATGTAGAAGCTGTAGTTGTGGATATTTAGCTAAGGAAAAGCTCAAGTTTAGAATTAGCCTCTCAGTTCATGTTTTCTTTTATTGTTATCTTTATTGGCTAGTTGTGGTGCAGTCCTAGCAGTGTCACATATACCTCTTATCCTTGTTGAAATTTACAAATGCTACTTGTGTAAAAATCAGCCATGTTCGTACATTTCACATTAAATTAGCTAGTAGAGGTGCAGTTAGTGATTACCATAAGCACCTATTACTCTAGATGCAATCTTAAATGTAGGCAAGTACGTCTCCTCATTTATTTCTTAGTCTGCTTTTAAACTATATTGGCTAGAGTATTCCGTTATGGCTTTCCAGACACTCCGCTAATCTGTGGTGAAGATGTAAGTTAGAGCCAAATTATGACTTTGCACAGGTATCCCAGCCCCAATACCGCTCTGCTATTGCGTTCTCCAAATGTACGTGGAAGTTACAGCAAATTGATCTTATTGTGAAGACAACAATACAGAGACCAGATTTAGTAAGATGCTGTTTAAATAAGGTTCTTATGTTTAGAGCATCGTGAGTTAGGGAAACAATAATAGTGTGGAAAACAGCTGTGGCTGAGCACAATTGTACAAACTCTACATGTACCTTAAGGTAGTACCATATCAGATATATTGAATATAGTGGGGTGTCTTACAAAAGGTGGAAATTACGACAAGTTCCTTTAAATGATAAAAACAAAATTGAAGAGAAAGTGTAATAAAGTACTTCCTAATGGGGTTCTTAGAGGTAGAGCACCTTAGGTTTAGAAGCTATTTAGTTCTTCCAAGTTCCTTAAGTGGGGTTGGTCGCTAAGGACTCTCCACGTGGATGGCACAGTTTGAGAAGCCTAGGTTTAGATTGTTCTTAAAATGAGATGTGAGATACCCTTTACGCGTCTTCTCAGTGCCACGTTAGCAGGACTGCGTATTGGTCAAATTTATGTAAACTACAGCAACCAGATAATATTGCTTTGCTTAAGAAACATAGAAGTCTTAGCGTACGCACCAAAAGTTCTACAGAAGCTCACTTTGAAGTACAGTAATCCTACACTGCTAAGGCTAGCACTCTAACACATTTGAGAATAAACGTGCACCATTAACATAGAATTCTCTTAGCATACGCACCAAAAGTTCTACAGAAGCTCACTTTGAATTACAGTAATGCTACATTGCTAAGGCTAGCACTCTAGCACGTTGGAGAATAAATGTGCACCATTAATGGAAGACACCTAAAAACTACCTCTCAAGGGAGTGTAGTAAAAAGTTAAGTATTCATATATGAATCTACACCAAAAGAAAAATTAAACATGTGTTACCATGAAAGCCTCACTTTCTTCTTAAACAGTACATACTACTCAACAATAAGGCAATAGATCAGTACTTGCATTAGCCAGGACGCTGGGCCAGGAACGCACAGCAGCTGGGGGCAGTTCTATAAAGGAAATGGCAGCCCAGGACAGCATGTATTTATGGGAAAAGTGGAGGATGTGAGGTAGGAGGGTGGGGGAAGGAGAGATGGGAAAAGTGGAGGATGTGAGGTAGGAGAGTGGGGGAAAGAGAGATGAGGGCTGAGAACTAGGAGGGGCTAGTGCTACTAGAAATTGGATAGGCTGATAGAAATATAGTTATTGGATGGGTCCCAAAGCTTTTAAATTCTGTTCAGTCTAGCCCAATTATTGTATATTGGGGATAAAGGGAATAGTAATGCTATTGCATTCATATATTCCTTAGCAAATATTTCCATATACTGCCTCATAAAATACCATATGTTGTTATATTCTCCCTTCTAGATCACCCTGATATATTCTCACTATTGCAAAATAAGTTCCTATCCCCAACCATAACTAATATTACCTACAAAAGCTTACTACTTCACCCCTAATTCACCTATGCTCCATTATAGTTGTTTTAGATATGCTATAGATCTATGGTAGCATAATCCCCCTCCCCTGCCAGTAATCTCTTACTTCCACAAATCTAAAATAATCAGTCTGTCTTTCTTCATTTATTTTATTTATATATATATATATGTATATATATATATATATATATATATATATATATATATATATATATATATATATATGGGTCACCTTCAGATGCCCGACAACGCGTTTCGCCGACACGGAATCCGACGGGACGAAAAGACCGACAACGCAGATGACCGACAAGGTGAGAACCTGACGGACTCGGTAAGTGTGCAATAGAGTGAGGGATTTAGTGTTAGGGAGCGGACAGGTAAGTGTGCGATAGTGAGGGACTGTGGGTTTAGGGGTGGGTTAAGTGAGTTAGGGTTAGGGTGCAGGTAGGGTGTGTGCGATAGTGAGGGACTGTGGGTTTAGGGGTGGGTTAAGTGAGTTAGGGTTAGGGTGCAGGTAGGGTGAGTGTGTGGTAGTGTCGGACCTTGGGGTTAGGGGTGGGTAAGTGAGTTAGGGTTAGGGTGCAGGTAGGGTGAGTGTGCGGTAGTGTCGGACCTTGGGGTTAGGGGTGGGTAAGTGATTTAGGGTTAGGGTGCAGGTAGGGTAAGTGTGCGGTAGTGTCGGACCTTAGGGTTAGGGTTTGGGTTAGGGATAGTAGATATGTTATGTAGTGTACTGTGTTGTTTACGTGTAGTGTGTTGGTGTAATGGTTTTCGGTGTTTTGCGTTGTCGGTATTTTTTGTTGTCGGTCTTTTGGTGTCGGTGATTAGTGTGTCGTGAACGCAATTTCGGGATATAAAGGTGATCCATATATATATATATATATATATATATATATATATATATATATATATACATATATATATATATAGGTCTACTTAAAAACACCAACACACCAAAACACCGATGATGAGAATACCGAGACCGGAAGATCGACAACTGAGATGACCGACAGTTTAAAAGCCCGACACTGAGAACACCGACATGTTAAGGTAAGTGTGCGATAGTGACGGACTTTAGGGTTAGGGGCGGGTTAAGTGAGTTAGGGTTAGGGCACAGGTTAGGTGAGTGTGCGATAGTGACGGACCTTAGGGTTAGGGATTGGGCTAAGGTTAGTGCATAGATAGTTGTGTATGTAAGGTTTAGTGTAGGTTTGTAAGGTTTTTGGTGTGCTTGTGTTGTGTGTGTGTGTTTTTCGGAAAAGTTATTTGTTTTGTTTTGTTTATTGTCAGGATTGTGGTTTGTCGGGCATGTGAAGTTTTGTGCTTTTAAACTGTCAGTCATCTCAGTTGTCGATCTTCCAGTCTCTGTGTTCTCGTCGTCAGTGTTTTGGCATGTCGGTGTTTTCAATTAGACCTCTATATATATATATATATATATATATATATATATATATATATATATATATATATATATATATATATTTTAGGTCCCTTTTAAAATCAGTATTGTTATTACTACCCTATTTATATATCGCTGATATTCTTTTGAATGTCCATCCTGAAATAATTTCTTTGTCAAATTCACATGCTCATTTCTATCCCAGCATGACTTCTGTAGGATTACTATCTGTATTTTACACTTCTTAATATCATTTGATATTCTTTGCTTTTTGTCTATACCTACAGGGTCATTTACATTCTTTGTTAATATTGACAAAGTAGAGAAACAAAAACTAAATACATTTTCAAACCTCATCTCCTTTTGTCTCACACCAAACACACAAAACACTATGCATTTTCCAAAAAGGAAGTCTTCAACCTCAAATGGCAACATTTATCCCAAATCAATGGCTGCACAGGTATTACCCTTTCAAAAGTTAAGGTTAATCTTGCTAATCAGCATAGGTAATAGCTTGTTTCCACTTACACAGATTACTGTCTGTTGTTATCTTATCTCCAGACCCCTCTCAGATGTAAAAAACACATTCATTTTTAATGTTAAGAAAAAGTACAGTGATGTAAAAAGCTTTATCTAGCAAGCCTGGGTTAAAAACTCTGCAATGAAAAAAACTGTAATAAAAGTTACAGTGATAATGCCTCTCAACTTCTTTGCTGAAGAATTCTGTACAAAGCCCTAATAATGGGGATATAAAGAATGAAAGTCAGGGACAATTTCCAAATATTATTCTCATCCACTTAGATAATGGAATGACAGGTTTTGCATCAGCATGCAATTTCTGAACAAATAGAAGAATGAAACTTTAATAATTGATACTACTGACTTACCAGAAGCTCAGAAATGTACTGAGAGACATGGCAAAAATATGAGGCAAAATCAGGGACATTGTGCAAAATCTGTTACGTCTAAGAGGTATGACAATGACCTTTATGTTTTGGGGGAACTTGCTGTGTTTAGGCATTAATATGTGTAGAATGTGTACGCATGCCTGTGTCTGTGTCTATGTATCTGTATACATTTGAGCTTGCTTATGTGCACCTTTATGTGTGTGTGCTCATGCCTGTATCTGTATGCATCTGAGCTACAGTAGATTTGTGAGACTTTCTCTCTTCTTCTACATCTGTGTGTAGACATTAACTACTTGTATAACATGTTTTGAATGTAAAACACTTCCACCAACAATTACGTATCCTATAGCAACTTTGAAATATTAGGAAGAGGAATTTTTTACATCAAAATATAAAAGAATGCACTAATAATAAAATGAACATCAAACAGTTTAACAGTTAGAACATAGAAAAAGACCTTCAAGTTGTGGTGAGGGCTTCCTCTGCAGCATCTCTGTTTAGTGCTAGACCACTTTGTTTAATATAAGAAGACAGATGATGTCTAACTTGTCTGAGCTATCACCTGTAGTTACAGATTGTAGTAAAGGTCTCCAAGGCCATTGGAAGGTGACTTTACACAGGTACAACATTTTGTATTTATAGCAGTGCTGTACTGTGCAGCAGTTGAGTGCCTGTGTGCAGCTGTGTAGGTGTTGTTTGCATAGTGTTCCTGCAGTTCATCTTCCTACAATGTGCACCACTGCTGTAAAATATAGTAGGACTAAGCAATGTAGTAAATAGAGTGCATGAACAGCATTGTATCCTCTTTTCACTCCTGAGGACTAGTGCTCATTTGTATCTTATCTGAATTTTGAGCTCAGAGGTGACAAGTCCTTTAACATTATCAGCTCAGACTTGTGTTTGTTGCTACAAATTCAGCCCAACAGTGCTTTTAGGCCAGTGTGTCTGTTAGGACAAATAAATGAACAGTGTACTTTGGATGGTGTAACTGGGGGATTGTATTCACACTACCACTTGTGGATTCCAGCCTGATAGTAGATGTCTGTAACTTTCTCACTGAAGACAGTGATGGAATGTAGGTTGGCTGTCCCTGAATTACATCAGTACTATTATTTAATCCATGTAGCACATTTGCATGTATACTTGATGCTGACACTTGGGTAGTATTATGTTACTTATCTCTTCTATTTTTTTATTTATTTTATTTATTTAACATTTGTTAACTGGGAAAGTCCGATTTGAATCAAAGCCAATTTTCTGCGGAGGCCCAGGGAGAAGTGATCCAGATGCGTATCTTGGAATATCATTACGGTGCAAGTGGTTTCGTAACTGGGATTTTCCCTTTCTCATGGAGTTTTGTATTCATCATCAAAATGCACTGAATAAAACAGCTCTGAATCTCTTCCCAAAGTAATTATTATCATAATTCATTTAACAAATATACAAATTAATTGTAATTATTATCATGTTGACCACTTTCATCTATGTAATCTATTTGGATTACTCATAGATGCATGAGGAACGAGTGAGTCGGTTAATCACTAAAGTGAGAATGTGGCAGTTTGTATAGTTTAAAACTAGAGAAGGTGTGTAGTTCCTGGAGAATGAGGTCTACATTTGTAATGCTATTTATGTCTACAATGTCGATGGAAGCTTGACTTGAAGAGCTAGAAGCTTCCAGTCAGGTAAACAATAAAACACATAGCATTCCACATAGATGGAGCCGATGAGAGGAGATGGTCAAATTACCACTTTTAGAAGTGGTGCAGATTTATTTATTTACTGTTTCCTGACCAGTTAAATGGACTTGGCTATTGCTCCTTTTCAGCCATGACCCAAGCTCAGAGAACAGTAAATGCATCATGGTTTTTCTAATTAAAATTATATGTAGAATGAGTATATAGCAGATTCAAAATGTAATGGTACGATTCAATGCAGACAGTGTAAAATTAAAAGAGCCAATTAGAGGGCATTCAGGAAAAAAGAAAATTATATATATATATATATATATATATATATATATATATATATATATAGATATAGATATATAGATATATATATATATATATATATATATATATATATATATATATATATATATATATACACATACACACACACACAAAATGCATGCTGGAATATGCATAAAATTTAGCACAATCATTGCTATAATACATAAACACCTATATACATGTGAAATATATGTGTATAAGATGCCACATTGAGTCTGAGAAAAGTTTACTAAATGTATTTTAGTATTCATGCTAAGGGATTCTAAGTTGCCTAACCATTGTCATGGTAGCAGCTACAGGTAGATTCAGTAAAGAAATGCTCTTTCCGAGAAGCCTTGAAGCTTTTAATAGTTTCTAGACTTTTGATGTCAGTAGCCAGGTCATTCCAGGTCAAAGTTTTCAGTCTAGACAAGGCTCATTCAGCTACAGCATGGAGGACACACTAGACAGAAATTATTATCCTGTGTCCTCCTGAGTACATAAGGATTGTCTTGTAAAGGCAGTTTCACTCTTTTGGGAGGGGGGCAGTGACCATGTTTTAGAACCTTGTAAATTAGAATACTTAGAAGAAAGGTGGCCCTATGAGGCACTGTAAGCACATTAGAATGTTTTAGCAAATTGCAGTGATGCATCTGAGGGTCGGCTAATAGAACTAAACCAGAGATTTTATTCTCAGAAGTCTGTATTCAGTGAGTATTATGAGCTGAATGCATAATGAGAGAAAAGCCCACACTCAAGCTTGGGTATTAAAGCACTTTTACTAATGGCCCTGCATGCAGTGATAGAAAGGAGGTGACTGATCTTGTAATGTTGTTTTAATTGAGCAAGGATGTTATTAGTTACAAAATCTGTATGTGTCAGGAAAGGGTAGGGTTAAATATTAGGCCTAGGTACCACTCTTCAGTGAGATTAAGTATTATGTTTCCATTAAATCTGTTAATGGAATAGGAGGGATAGTGGCAATTTCTTGGCTAAGGCAAATACCTTGACATTGGTTTTCTTAGGGTTAAGTAGTAGTTTGTTAAAAGTGGATCAGATGCAAAACTGAGTGAAATTGCCATGAAACTTGGTTTGCAGGTTAGAGCGACTAGTACTGGATTGTAAGAGCAGTATAACATGTGCATACATTCTTAATCTAAGATTTCATAATTCTAGGAGGAGATCTTTAACAAAAAAAAAAGAAGAGGACCTAACACAGACCCTTATGGTACACCTGTATTAGGTTTACCAGCAGTAGAGGATGAGACATTACTATGGACTTGGAAGTTTCTGTATATTAGATAGCTGCAAAACCGGCAAATAATGCTATTTCCACAGTTTAGTCTTTTGAGTTTGTTGATAAGAGGGGTATGGTTGTCATGTCAGTGGCCCTTACCAGGAGAGTAAAGGTACTGAAGACACTGTGAAAGCCATGCAGTGCATCACATAACAGGTCATAGTTGTCAATTTAAGTAGCAGTTTACATAACTTTACTGACTACAGTTTGGATAATTTTTCAGAGTACAGGTCTTTTCTCTAATGTCATTATTATGTGCACAGGTGGACAGGCATCCATGAACTGTATCTTAAAGAGAAAAAAAACAAAAGGAATGCCATCCTTTCTTTTACATATATCTACCCTGCTGTATTAACTCATTACAGTCTAGTGACACCACCAGGCATTTCTGTTGTTACATCCTACAGACACTTCTAGGTGTCAAATATTTATTGCTTGCTCATTTTCACATTAATTCCAAACCAGGTTAAAGCTTACACAATACCAACTACAACTGTACTGATATTTGGTCCCTGTTTAAAGTAGATAAAGAGATATTAAATACTATTTGTATACAAGATATTAAATACTATTTGTATATTATTTATTTGTATTGTAATTTTTTAATTTCTCTAAATATCTCATTAGTAAAGTTATTTAGCTAGAACTGCTTAGTCTCATATGAAAGCTTACAAATGTATGAAGAAAATGCTACTGGCAAATATGTGTGTGTTTGAATGGTTGCGGAAATATTGTTAGTTGTTTATGTAACATTACAAAATTCATATTTACTTTGGTTACTGTAGCTTATGAAATCCACTTTAAGACCTATAATTGAATGCATGGCACCATTGTAAAGTTTACTTTTGGCTGAACAGTTTGCCATTAACAGTTTTCTAGTAACTCATATGGTTTTAGAGATATGACCATTTTGAAATGTTAGGCGAGAACTTCATTTTTTAAAAGTCTCAGGTCACGCTCATTGAGATTAAAAATGCAAACTCTGAAGCGTTCCACTGGAGGGAATGAGTTAATTGCAAAACAATGATTTTTTTTTCTAAAACTTTTTAATTATTTTTTTTTAAACAAAAATGTACAAATCCATATAAAGAAAAATATAACAAAACATAACTATTTTCAGAGGTCCATAACAGAAATTCAATACAATAAACAAAACCATTACAGCTTATATAGCAAATCACTTAGTTTTAACCAAGATCTATATTGATGAATAATATTCGATGTCCTCATTTTAATAGCTGACAATTTTTTACAAACATTTTTAGCCAAACATATGAATTCAGTAAAAGATAGAGCAATTTTACACTTCCAATTCTTTGTAACTACTTTTCTTGCTATGGCTAAAATGGACCAAAGTAGAAGCACGTGTACCTACTTTAAGGATAGAATCTGGAACTGGGGCATTAAATAGGATCAGAGTGTTAGTTATAATACGATTATCTGACCACAACACTTGAGAAAAATTTCTAAATTCATAACAAAAGGGAGTTACCATTATACACGCTACAGTTATATGAAACCAATCAGCATCAAGAACTTCATTACATCTCCAGCAATTAATTTTTACAGTTTTATATATTAATGCAATTTTATGCATCAATATTTCCAGCTATAAATATTCCAATAAAGAGAATATGTAGATTTTTCTGCAGATTTTAGAATTAAACTTTCATCATCAGAAAAATCGCTGTCATTAATTTTTGATGAGTAGTTCCAAATGACGAATCTGAATAAATTAAATCAATTCTTATAATTTTATAAATTACTGATACAAAAGATGTAGTATTACTTAAATTACTATTAATTTTAAAGAAAAACTCTAGAATATTTGGAATATGTTTAGTCTGAAAATCCACAGAGATTTTAATTTATCACTAACATATTTTTTTTAACAAAATTGTGTATTTAACCAATTCTTTTTCTGTAAACATTGTCTTACAAGAAGGTAATCTCCAGAATGTATTTTATTACCAATTAGGAACTGATGCCAAAAATTCAAGTCATTATCCTTAGGATCTAGCATTTTAGTCTCTAAACATCCAGTAGTATTAGGTATAGGGAATAATAAAAAAATCAAATCTTTAACTATATAATTAGGATAAATCTTTTAGAAAAGTAATAAGAATGAAATCTATAAAAGGGGAAGAAATGAATTTTTTCTTTTCATTCATACAAAAATTTTTCAAAATCCAATAGGATTTATTAATTTCAAATTTAGGATAAGAGTCCACTACACATCTATTGTTGATAAATAATCTTTCATGAATAGATTTCCATTTAGACTGATATAAAGAATTCAACCATAAAGATATTATACTGACAACTTTTAAAATGCCAGTCAAAAATATTCTTGGTTTATTATGGAACCATAAAAAGTTAACAAGAATAGCGTTTAGTTTCTTAATTTTTTTTAGGGGGAAGAATAATTAAAGACTGCATATAAAATAGAATTTGTGATAAAATTATCAAGTGTGTCAGTCTTCCATTGTGAAAAAATGTATTCCAATTAGTAGTTAATTTGATAATAGCATCTATTAAGGTATTATAATTTACTGATATTGAATCTTTTACAGCAGATTTAAAAATAACCCCAATCTAATTAATTTGTGGGTTATGCCACTTAAAAAATATCAGTTATTTAGGTAGTTATTATTTATTTATTTATTTATTTATTTATTTTATAAGCAAAGTTTCTTTTTTGCAGTGATTAAACGTCAAACCTGAAGCTTTTTCAAAGTATTCTATGGAGTCAATTAAATGTTCCACCAAAGATTCAATATCACCACTCGTTATCAAGATATCTGCAAATTGCTGAATGTAACAACTATAATTACCATCAATTGAAAATCCATGAACTGTATTATTAGATCTGATGTAATTGGCAAAAGGTTCAACAGCTAGTGCAAATAATAGAGGGGACAAAGGACATCCCTGCTTTGTACCTTTTAAAGTTTTAAAGGAGGTAGATAGAAAAGGACTATTTTTAACACAAGAGAACAAATTACTTTAATGATTTGTTATAACATTTATAAATTCTATAAAAAAAGTATTTTCTGTTAGTACTTGGAACAGATAATGCCAACTAACAGAATCAAAAGCTTTATCTAAATCTAAATGTATTATCTTTAGCTCTTTTTTATTTTTGTCAATTAAAGTTTTAAGCCTAATTATATCATCTTGAACTTTTCTGTGTAAAATAAAACCAGTTTGATCATCAATTATTAATCTTGGCATAATGAGATTTAATCTTTTAGCAAGAATAGATGTAAACATTTTGTAATCTACATTAAGCATTGATATAAGATGAGAAGAGGAACAAAGTTTAGAATCTTTCTTTTGTTTCAGGATAAGAGATACAAGAGAATATTTCCATGATGAAGGATCCTTGAAGTATATCTGACTTTTCTGAAGTCTTTTAATAAGATAGATAATATATTATCTGGAATTCATTTATATAACTCTGGAATTATACCATTGAGTCCAGGGCCTTTGTTCCTTTAATATTATTAATTTGATATTTTAAGTCTTTAAAAGAAAATGATTTATCAAATTTAGATTTTTGTTCTTTAGTTAACTTATGTTGTATATTATTTTTCACAAAACTATCAGTCATATTATCATTATCAACAGTTATTTTCTTAAGTTCCTCATAATATTTTCTCAAACATTCCAAAATATCTTTTAAATCAGTTACTTTTTTAACTCTATCTCCTTGTTTAAATGTTGTTTCTTTAATATGATTAGTATTTATTTTTTAATCTAATAGCCAATCAGTGTAAACATTTTGGATTAATTGAGTAAAATTGTAGTTTTAATTTTCCCAAATTTATTGAAATTATATGATGAAGTACCTCAAGATATTTCTGATTTAACGATTTTAATTCAGCAATAGCAGAATTGTCATATGGCTTTAAATTTGATATTAGGTGATCTATATTGGATTGTAAAGTATTTAATTCCTTATCCCATTCCCTTCACTTACAAAAATACCAGTTTTTATTTTTCCATATGAATATGCTTTTAATGAATCCCACAATAACTTCTGTAACTTCACCATTATTATTCATTTCAATGAACTGATTTAATTCATTCAAAAAAAATTCTTTAAAGCCTTTTATTTTTATTATATATACAGGAATTCTCTGACAATAAATCAAATTACTAATTCTCAAAGTTAACATAAAAGTAATAGCATTGTGGTCAGATAAAGGACATGAAGTTATCATTACTTCATCAATTTTAAATGAAAAACGATTAGAAGTGAACACTTTGTCAATACCAATTTGAGTGCCAAATTTTATATCATAAACATCTCACATATTTAATGAATTAACAAAATGTTCTAAATGTTTAGGGACTAAGGATAATCTGAGTTTTCTATCATTAGTGGTATCTTTGCTAGATAAAATACAATTGAAATCTCCCACAATGATCAATTCACCTTTTGCATTTAAAGTTATAATATTTAAATATTTATTCACAACTTGTGCTCAAATCCCAGGTATCCAATATGTATTCACAAAAGTATAGTGATGTTTATTAATTTATACCACTACTAATCGCAACTTGACACTCTTATTTGAGAGAAGGTATTTAACACTTTGGGCATAGCTAATGAATTACTCTAATGAGAGTGCCCCTTATTTTTGATTTAAAATGAGAGCTCACAAGAATTGAATAGTCCTTCAACAACAATCTTTCTACATCCTCGGTTAATAAATGTGTTTCTTGTAGGAAAATTATGTGAGCATTATGTAACATTAAGTATTTATTCAAACTACACCTCTTCAAAGGACTATTAAGTCCATTTATATTTATTGAGAGATGATCATAAACCGACATGTAGAAAAAGCATGAAAATAAACTAATATAAAATGATTTTGTGTGAAGAATGATAAGCAAATACTAACATGATCTGTTATGGGCAGAAGAATAGAGACTATAAGCAAAAATTCAAACTTAAATACATTTAAACCCCTTATCATGGAATAGCAAATCTGATTTGATGATGTAATCATATGAATCATTCACTAACAATCCCATTCCAGTATCCCATAACTAAAAGTTGCTACTTCTTAATATTAACACAAATGTATTAGAAAATAAGTAATTAAAATACATTCAGCATTTCTTGTATAGTATCATTTCTTCTAACTAATTTAACTATAATAAAAGGATCCTATGCTCTATTCCATCTAATTATACAATAAAGAAATTATAAATGTTAGAATATATACCTAGATATGCTAATAAATAAATATATTAAATATATGTATGTATATATATATATATATATATATATATATATATATATATATATATATGTGTATATTAAATAATTAGATTTACAAATAATAAAACTATTAAAGTTTTGTGGCTTCTGTTATCATTACTCCAAACATATTATATTCCTAAATATTGATTACTGATTTAGTTACTCAGTAAATCAAAGTCAAAAATTTAGCACTTATATCTACAACAGTTCATCAGTTACCAAAACTGGCTCCAACTCTAATAAATCATGAAATGCCAAAATCAAAATTTCATAGATGTTCTTACTAGGACTTTAAAACTGAGCTGCCAACTATTAAGATGTTATAGTACTAGGTATAGGACAATAAAATATTTGGACATAAAACAATATTTAATCTCATTATACATAAATATTACAGACTTCCTTATCCTTAGTCTATTATATTAATTTAAAATCACTTCATAAATACAAGATAAATATCATTCAGTGTATTATACCTTCGTAACACTTAGATCTGTTAGTGATTGCTATAGTCTACTACATTCACAGAACTCTACACATAAAAATATTTTGGGTTCTCTAGTAACTAAAACATTTACAAAGAAACAATATAATGAAATGATTTACACTAACAGGTTAAACAATGTGCATCTAAGCACACAACACATATGAAAATCAAATTGGAAATTGAGAATTATGGATATCAAATGATAAAGGAAAAGTGCAAACTTTTAGCACTGAATATATGTTTGTGTTAAGTGCACTTATTTAAGTGTGCTGTACTCTCATATTTTATATGTATATGTGTTGTATCTATGTGTGATGAGTGTTGTATGTGTGCTCATTTGTGTATCTTATGTACCTGTGCATATTAATGAGTAAACAATTGCATGCGTGTGTTATGTGTGTGTACCCATGCATGTTATGCATACATGTGCATGTGTGAATATGTCCCAAAAATTGTACACATCTAGCAAACTGTACAATATGAAGTTAAAAGCTTAAGCAAGAAGCAGCAAAATAATAATAAAATTGCCTTTGTTGAAATAGCAAAATCAGATTTAAATAACAAGTGACAAATTATTCTAATTCACAGATGAAAATTAGGTATATTTCAGTACCTCTATAGTTTGTAACACACATGTTATAGTGTTCAAAATGCATAAAATACGGTTATCACTCTAAAATAATAGTGTTATCAGTGCAGTAAATAAAGGCAGGTTAAATATTATACTCAGTCTAATTTATAACTACTACCTTGTCCCAGACGAGATACTTCTAGAGATATTTAAAAGTCAGATATATGATAGAAATCAGATTGAGTATAATAAACAAATATAAGATATACTTGTTGGAGACTATTATAGATTAATATATACTAAAATATTCATTAAGTGTGTTATGTAGTTTAAAAAGAAAAAAACTGTATTACAAATATGTTAACTAATTGTTATCTAAACCACAGAATACATTGAATTAAGTTTAAGTCAAACTACATTATTTAAAAACTAATTTTAAACTTTGCATTATATAAGGCAGGATAGAGTGGGTGGAGAAGAGTGTCAGGAGTGATTTGTGACAGACTAGTACCAGTAAGAGTGAAAGGGAAGGTCTACAAGAGGGTAGTGAGACCATCTATGTCATATGAGTTGGAGACAGTGACATTGACAAAAAGGCAGGAGATAGAGCTGGATGTGGCAGAGTTAAAAATGTTAAGATTTGCACTGGGTGTGACGAGGGTGGACAGGATTAGGAATAAGTATATTAGAGGGTCAGCCCAGGTTGGAAGGTTTGGAGACAAAGCCAGAGAGGCAAGATTACGTTGGTTTGGACATGTGCTGTGGAGGGATGCAGAGTATAGTGGGAAAAAGCTGCTAAGGATGAAGCTGCCAGGTAACAGGAAAAGAGGAAGGCCTAAGATAAGGTTTATGGATGTGGTGAGAGAGGACATGCAGGTGGATGGTGTGACAGAGCAAGATGCAGAGGACAGGAAGAAATGGAAACAGATGATCCACTGTGGCGGCCCCTAACTGGAACAGCTGAAAGAAGATGATGATTATATAAGGCAATGAATAATTATTCCATTTAAATCATTCTTTAGCATATAATAAATGATATCAACAAGAAGCAAAACATAGTACAATATTGATTTAGAGCAAAGTTTACTACCCGTCCCTTATCCACGTCATGACTTTAATTATAAGCTTCTCTTAATAATGC
The DNA here is from genome assembly GCF_019279795.1 of Protopterus annectens. Classification (NCBI taxonomy): domain Eukaryota; kingdom Metazoa; phylum Chordata; order Ceratodontiformes; family Protopteridae; genus Protopterus; species Protopterus annectens. Next base: position 1,268,659,747 of record NC_056741.1, on the reverse strand, counting down.
AGTTCTGCCATATTTTACAGAATATAGTGACATGATGCATTACTTCTATGGCATATATCAAGATACAGTAAATAAAAAGTTGTGTTATAATTATGAAACTTCTCTGTGTATCTCAGAGCTGAAAACTATATGTAATATGCTTATAAAGTTAAAACAGCATCTAAAAAAAAAAGAATTCAGTTGTAAATTGTCACTACTCAATGAATCTCAATTCACCACATTTTCACTATAAAAATACAATACATTGATTATCTTCTTTCTTCCTTGCTTTCCTTGCAACACACAGTAATCACACAGCTGTATGACTTATAAAAATAATACAGTTGCTATTAAATAAACAAATGAACATTGCTCCTTTCCCCCTCATATTTGCCAATAACTTAATGATTTACTGCAAATAAGAAGTTTAATTTAAGCATTTAACTCAGAACATACATAAACTAGTCCATATCTCCTGTTCTTGCCTTCAAGCTGCTCATTTCAATATTCCAATAATTCACTTCCTGAAAGTATGAGTTCAAAGGTAAAAAAACACTTCCTGCGGTTGAAGATGGTTTGAAGAAAGAATCTGAATGGCTGCAGCTCAAAAACAGGCATGAGGTAATAAATAACTCATTTTTAAATACATAACAAGCTCTGAGCAGGAAAATGGAAGAAGCTGTGGTTAAGTCTGAACAATGCATCACAATCACATTTGAGAAACCGAGAATTGAAAAAGAAACCCATTGAGACATGTTCATTAAAAATAACACTGAATCACCAATTAAATGTATATAGGAGTCTCTACAATAGACCACAATCCAAACAAAACACCTTTGAATCTCAGAAAAAAAAAGAAAAAAAGAGACACATCAGAACCCAACAATTATAAAGCAAGATTAAAGAAACAGCAATGAAAACATCCCATTCAACACAAATCACCAAAGAGTGCATCCACTACAGAAATGCCAGAGCCCACCATCACCAACCATATCAAGAAACAACATATTCACAGTTAAAGGAATACTGCTAAAAAATTAAAATAATGAAAAGAAATGCAGTAATAAATAAAAATAAAGCAGATATTTACTTTAAAACATCCCACCTCACCATCAATACCCCATGCTCCAAACCAGCAAATAAATAAAATAATATTTAAATAACAATGAATAACATAACAATACACACACACACACACACACTATATATATATATATATATATATATATATATATTTATATGTATATGTATATTTGTATATATTTATATGTATATGTATATATAGTCACACAAATACACATATACACTTACCCACAAGCAATAAGTAACAAAATAAATCTAAATACCAGGAAAGTAAGTAATAAGAAAAAAAATACTTATTGTTTTCACCTTGTATATGAAGATGAACCTTTAAAGTTGACAAAATTAAATACTTGAGGGTAAGCTATTTAGAAAGAGAAGTTACTTACTTGCTGCCTGTAAAGGAGTAACAAAAGATGATCCTGGTAGTAACATTAGAAGGTTGTCACTGGGAGCCCTGCACAGAGGGATTAGCGTAGGTTATGTCACTATGTGCTGTGGATAGTAAAAGGGCTGGTCACATATTACTGGTTTCCCATCAAGTAGAAGGAAGGTGTGTTAAACAGTATCCATGGTTGCAGGAAATATAACTTACTACAAGCTGCAGTGAACTGAACACTAGAACAAATCATTATGTGAGAAATGGAGAATGGCACTAAAACTAATTGCAGCAGTCCCTTTGTATTAGATACTTGTCCCATATAGCCTGTTTCTACTTCATGTACAAGTAGAGGTAAGTAGTTTGTATATATGAAGCATCTGCCATGCCCATAGTTGTCAGCATAACAGCTGATGAGGTATGTGCAAACATGCGGAAAATCAACAGTGACAGAAACAAACTCTCATGTCTGTAGAGGTAGAAGAACTCTGCCTCCTACACTGCTCATATGCTGAGTGTTGCACTCTCTATATTTTTGCTGCATTATAACCTTACAAAGGTTATGCAAACTGTCCCTAAACAATAATGCCACAGTGCTACCCCAAGCATATTGAAAGTAAGTAGTTTTTAAGGTTTGGAAAGAGGTAGTTATTCATGTTGTGAGTATGTTTGTTTATGGTTTAACGTTTAGTCTTTTGAAATTTGGCATTGAACGCTTTCGGTGAAATGAGATTTAGTCAAATGAGTTTTCAGTATTTTGAAATTAGCTGATTTGGTCTTGGTGAAATTAAAATCAGTCAAATGGGTTTTAGGTAATGTGAAGTACACCCATTCCAACTCATATGGATTATTTCGTCTGACCAAAAGTTGGCCATTCAGCCCTGTAGGTGTTAACCAAACATCATGGCCAGTAAACTGTGTATCACATCACTGGATATTTACCTGGTGCTTATATTATTACTTAAGATATTTTGTGCACTGTTGGCTGTTTCTAGCATGGCAAATGATCTGTCCATTGTAGGTATGTAGGTTCAACACTGTACAGGTAAGTTATAAGGTGCAAAGGCAGCTGTGCCTTTGTTTTGTTTGCTATTTTCTGGCTACTTTAATTTTGAAATCCTTTAATTTTACTGACAGTTTTGTATTTTTTAGGGTTCTTATTTCATATCTCATTCTTTAGTAGGCTTCAAAATGATACACCTTGCTGTAAAATAGTGCTGAAAATCCCCATGTAATTCTCTTTAAGCTGTAAGCTGTTATTGATCATTTTGGTACATGGCTACTGTGCATTGTAATATCAAACTTACCTCTCTTCACTTAATGATATTCAAATGTGCATTCCTAGCTGAGTCAGCCTACTGTGATATTGCAGCTGATTTACATCCTTACTGTTTGGTCTCTCCTTAGGGATGATCCAGGCATTAGGAGGCTTCTTTAGTTACTTTGTGATCCTGGCAGAGAATGGTTTTCTCCCATCAGGTCTCTTGGGCATCAGGTTAAAGTGGGATGACCGGACATGCAATGACCTAGAAGACAGCTATGGACAACAGTGGGTCAGTAATACAAAAAGATTTACCTCTTGTAAAAATGTCAAATCATATATGTAAAAAAGAAACAGTTTTTGTTAAAAAAAAAAAAAAAAAAAAGAAACTGACATTTCAGGTATGTAAAAATGCATCACACGCAGATGAAAAACTCTTTCCAGATAAACATGTTTAACATTTGGTCAAGATGACAAGTTGTAATGTGGACATCTTAGCATCTGCCTCTTGGTACATTTTGCTTGAAAACTAAGGCACAGTGTTTTTTTTCCCCCCGTAGGCAGATGAGTGTGTTCACAGCATAAAATGTTTGCATTTAGTGCTTTTAGGAACTGGAAGAGTCTCTTTTCTGCCTATAAAACAACATCCTGAAGTAACTTTTCTACTTTTAAAATGGTCATTGTATTTTTTTCTCATTTCTGTCCTGTGATTAGTAATACCTGTTTCCTGATGCTTTTATAAGGAGAGAGCAAGAATTGTGTCCTAGCCAGTCAGACATTAGTTTTTTCACTAGTTTTATAATCATGACTATTAACGGTGGACCAAATGCTTTACCACACTAAAAAGAAGAACTTAGAAGACATGTATAGGTTTGTAATGATTCAACTCCCTTGTCATGTGAATTTAAGTAGTTAGGGGTATGAGCCACATTAGAGAACTGAGTTTAAGAAGATGCTCACTTTTTTAATAGATAAACAAGTTAGGTAGTTTTCTACCTCCTTGAAATCCCAGGGTTCTGTGCCAATCCACTTTAGAAGGACATAATGTACCTGGCTCAACCTTGGAATGTATAATACAATATAATATAATACAATATAATGTAATATGCATTCATCAGTTTAGTTTACTCATTTGTTGACTGGGTATGTAATATTCACAGATACCCATATTTCCACAGGTTAGCCTGTGAAACTCCTTTCGACTATTACTTATTCCTTCAGCCAGTGTATTTTGGAAGTCCATACATAACGTGTGTGTCTGTGCCTGTGTATGTGTGTGTGTGTGTGTGTGTAATGTGTGTGTGTGTGTGTGTGTGTGTGTGTGTGTGTGTGTGTGTGTGTGTGTGTGTGTGTGTGTGTGTGTGTGTGTGTGTGTGTGTGTGTGTGTGTGTGTGTGTGAGACAGAAAGAGAGATGAGAGAAGGGAAAACAAAAATTACATATTTAAAAAATACATGAGGTGAAGACTCGAAATCAACTGCTAGTACACAAATAAGGTTAGCGCTTTCATTCACTTTAATAACATGAACTTCTTCAGAACTCTTAGCACAACTAAAAACATTCTCCATTTAAATACATTTAAAATAAATGAATAAATAATTGATAATCAAGCAATTACAATTACAAAACTTTAAACCAAGGCAACATCTGAAAACTACAATCTAATAATGATATATGCACAAATTGTTGAAACTGATAAACCACGACAAGGCTCCTCAGTAGTTCACTCGAGTAGAATTTATTCACAATGCACCAAAAAAACACGAACAAAAGTAAAAGTAACAGTAGTAAGTACTTAGCGCTTTCACCCTGTAAAACCTTTAGGGCATCTTCAGAGTACTGAATAAACATCCATTCAACCATAGTTAAATACATTTTTCTTAAATTACACAACGCCTGTCATTGGTTAATTGATTGATTCTTTAAATATTTAAAATTCATTTGTACTATGTTATTAGTAAATGTAGTACAATAGATTAAAATGCAATGTATTAAATACTATACCTATTGTAAATATAATAAATAAATAAATATATATAAATATATATAAATATTGTAAATATTATAAATATTCTAAAAATTAAATTAATACATCAACATATAAAAACCTATGTAAGCTAAAAATATTATAAAACATTACTGGATGTTTTAGTTGAGTAATAATATTAAATAAAAACAAGTCAAAATACTATAAACCCATTATTTTATAATATTCTTCACCTTAAAAAAACACAAAATTAAAATTAAAATAACCATTTATGAACTGTATTGTGCTGTAAAGGCATTAGTATATCAAATACAGTGTGATCTTTGTTTTAAAATACTTGAAATAGAAATATGTCCATTAATACCCGGTAACAAACTGGCATTAAGTCTTAACTGCCACAGACATTCTTTTGCTTCTAGCAAATTGTTATAATCGCCTCCTTTCTCCCAATAATTGGGAATTCTATCAATTACAAATAATATAAATCTCTTAAAATTCTCACATTTACTGCTGTGTACATATAGGGCATTCACCATCTTTTTATTTTTGATATCTCTATTGTGTTCGAGAATACGCTCCCTCAATTTCCTGGTGGTTTTCCCTACATAGTATGCTGGACAAGAAACACATGTAGCCAAGTAAACCACCATTTTGGTATTACAATTACAGTGTCCTGGGCATTTTAAGTATCTCCCATATCCTTGCACCATAGTGTATGGTCCATCATTCACAAATTTACAACATTTACAAAAACCACACTTACTCATTTTTGACATGGTGTATGTACACCTACTGTTGTTATTTTCCATAATTTCTTTTAAATTAGTGCCCCGACTGTACGTAACCTTTGGAAAATGCCCTATTAATTCATTATATTCTGTTCTGTTAGAAAAAACACTAAACCAAGTATCATTTAATATTTTGACTATAGTGTCAGAGTTGTCATTAAATGGTAAAATAAAAACATCTTTTTTATTTTTGTTGTTTTTGTTGATATTTGTCTTCTCTATAGTCATAGTGTTTAGACCATCCTTTATAATTGGTTTATATAAAGTGTTTCTTTTCATCATAACTTCATCATTTACTTGATTTACTAATTTTAGTGGATAGCCCCTATCTAAAAACATATCACATATTACTTTTAGTTCATAAATAAAATTGATATCTTCACTGATAATACGTGATAGTCTGACCATCTGACCCTTTACTAGATTCTTTTTTTGAAAATATGGATGGCAGCTATCATAATGAAGGTAGGAATTTGAATATGTTTTTCTCCGAAAAATATTAGATTCAACCATATGCTTATTAAAATACATAGTGATATCTAAATATTCACACTTCTCTTCATGTATTTTGGTTGTAAAATTCAAAAAATGTTGAAGACGAACCTAGGTAGCATACAAATTCATTTAGCTCATCTTTGTCACCCTTCCAAAAAATTAAAATATCATCAAGGTATCTGACATAAAATGATATTTTTGTCCAGAACCTAGATGAAAAAATACTTTCAATCTCCCACTGGGCTAGCACTAAATTTGCGTAAATGGGAGCACATCTGGCCCTCATTGCTACCCCTGTACGCTGACTATAGTATTCACCTTCCATATACATAAAATTATTATGCAAAACCATTTCCATCATTTCTACTAATAACTTACACTTGACAGTGTGCAGACCACTATACCTATCTAAAATTGTCTCAAACATTTCTAGACCCAGCTTGTGTGGTATAACAGAAAATAAATTTATCACGTCTATGGTAACCATAGTGATGTCATCAAATTGGTTATTCATATTGTATGTTCTTAGTTTATCCAGACAATGCCAAGAGTCCTTAATAATATGAGGGAATTGATTGAGAATATCTTTACAATAATAGTCAATATATCTAGCTACAGCTTCTAATTTTGAGCCTTTGGCTGAAACAATCGGCCTGAAAGGTGGGTTGTTCACACATTTGTGTGTTTTTGGAATACCAAAAAATTGATGGAGCAATAGGATGCTCCACAATAAAATATTCATATTCTTGTTTGTCTATCATTCCTTCCATCAGGTATTCATACAATAACCAATCTATCTTTGTATAGGCCTTATTCATTTCAAATTTAGATACTTTTTCATAGGTAGTGTCATCTTCTAACATATTGGTCATTCTGCTGATATAATCTGTTTTAGTCATGATTACCACCCCACCACCTTTATCAGGCTTCATAACTCTATATTTGTCCTTGGTAGTTAGTTCTTTTAAACAAAATCTTTCTGTGCTAGTAAGATTGTCTTCTCTAATCAAAGATGTTTTAACCAATCTGCGCAGTTGTGATTCACATAATGTTTCAAATAAATATATGATAGGATTCTGTGGTGGTATAAATGTACTAGATCTTTTTAAAGTCATCCTTTCTAAATCAGGTTCTATATCTTTTTTCTGGTTTGCAAAAAACATTTTTAAATTTAACAATCTCGTATACATTTTTAAATTAATAAGTAATCTACCTATGTCATGTTTAAAAGTGGGAACAAAGGTAAAACCTTTCTTAAAAAGTGCAATAAATTCAGAACCAAGACTGGTACCAGTATAGTTATACATGGTGAAACCTCCATCTAGTATAATTGTACAGGAGGGTGTATCTTCTTCTAAAATATTCTCAAAGTCACCACCTTGTATATTATTTTCATCATTGTCCCCATTTTCACATAGCCAACTGTTCTCTGAAACAACATTATTAATTAATAGTTCACAACCTTCACTTAATACAGGATTGTTAAATGAAGTAGTTGCTGAGTTTGTTTCCCTTTCCCTTAATAATAAGTGTTTTTTCTGTAGGCTGCAACTTCCCTGTATTGCATTTGTTGTGGTTGTTGACCTTGATACTGATTGCGTAACCTTTCTGATCTCCTCAGAGCAGGTTCGTCTAAAAAAACTGTATCGTTATCATTATGTCCTACACTGTCATTTGTATTCAGCTGTGTCCTATGTGAATTATGTATATGGTTAGGCCTATTAAATCTGTTGGGGTGTTCATCTCCTTTAAAATACACAGGAACCACCCTATCACCAGCCTGTTTCTGCTTAGAATTTTTGTATTCTTTGAAATGGTTGTAAGCCCTTTTGTTTGTATAATCATTGCTATCCCTACAAAGTTTTTTATTTTTATAGTCCAGTCCCTTCATAACAAAATTGTCTAAATCTTTCAAAACATTGTCCAGTCTATGTTTGTTAACTTCAAACAGCAAATCATTACGTATACATTTGTCTAATTCAGTTATCAATACATTAAGTTTACTCAATTTGTTATTGTTGTTTCTAATAATAAGACGTACAAGGTCTAAGCCTGTTCTGTCATACAGTTTAATGAGTTCGTCAAACAATTCGTTGTCATCATGGAACCCAAAGGGTAATTTAAAAACACGTAGCCCTTTCGGTACCTGTTCCAACTCCAATGACCTCTCTAGGAATGCATTGTCCATCTGCAGCGTTTTGAATTGTTTCAAAGTCCTCTCGAAATCAGAAATCTGCTGATTCAGAGTCCCCATGTCCTTAATGTTAGTTTTAAGTATACTTGAAAAACTTGGTGCTTGTAGTATATCCTTAATGTCCGAAAACTTACTTTGGTGTAAACATCCTCTGTTGCCGTCTCCAGCGTTCAACGCAGAATTCGAAGGCGGGACACCAGGTCTTAAACTTCCTGTGTTGTTCCTGTTTCCTCCTCCAATTAAACCTGCTGAACCATTGCTAGCCGACGGACAGTTAGGACTGTCACCCGGAGTTGAATGCAACGTAAATAACTGTTCTTGAGTCTCCGTAATGGTAACATTAGGTCCCTGTTGTAAAATATTACCATTTCCCTGAATTAGTAAAATCAGGCATTGTGTCGCTTCCAAATGCTGTTTTAATAGTAGCTCCATATACAAAACACTTAATCAAAAAGTATAAATGTATGAAAGGAGCTGGGTAGTTCGTCAATAATCCGTTAGGTGAGTATGCGAAAAAACACCACCAAGTAGACCACCGTTGGAACCTCAACCTCTAATAGTATATCCACAAATTGTTGAAACTGATAAACCACGACAAGGCTCCTCAGTAGTTCACTCGAGTAGAATTTATTCACAATGCACCAAAAAACACGAACAAAAGTAAAAGTAACAGTAGTAACTACTTAGCGCTTTCACCCTGTAAAACCTTTAGGGCATCTTCAGAGTACTGAATAAACATCCATTCAACCATAGTTAAATACATTTTTCTTAAATTACACAACGCCTGTCATTGGTTAATTGATTGATTGTTTAAATATTTAAAATTCATTTGTACTCTGTTATTAGTAAATGTAGTACAATAGATTAAAATGCAATGTATTAAATACTATACCTATTGTAAATATAATAAATATATATAAATATATATAAATATTGTAAATATTATAAATATTCTAAAAATTAAATTAATACATCAACATATAAAAACCTATGTAAGCTAAAAATATTATAAATCATTACTGGATGTTTTAGTTGAGTAATAATATTAAATAAAAACAAGTCAATACTATAAACCCATTATTTTATATTATATTGGGAGAAAGGAGGCGATTATAACAATTTGCTAGAAGCAAAAGAATGTTTGTGGCAGTTGACTTAATGCCAGTTTGTTACCGGGTATTAATGGATATATTTCTATTTCTAGTATTTTAAAACAAAGATCACACTGAATTTGATATACTAATGCCTTTACAGCACAATACAGTTCATAAATGGTTATTTTAATTTTAATTTTGTGTTTTTTTAAGGTGAAGAATACTGAGGAGCCTTGTCGTAATCTAATAATGATGCCTGTCAGTCAAAAGGCATTTAACATTCAAAGTGCCATTCAAACCAGGAAATACTTCTGCATTAAGAAATACCTGCTGTCTTAGTTCCTTAATTTCTAAGGCAGTGTTAAAATTGCCAAACGGTGTCATATTAATACAATCCAATACAAAAAAGACAAATTTCTTAAAATCAGGGCATTCCATAGCATGCTTGGCTAAGGCATTATTAATGTCCTTGTTTCTGATGGCTAGACAATGTTCATATATTCTTTTATATAGAGCCCTAATGGTTTTGCCTACGTAAAAATGATGACAAGTTGTGCAGGTGGCTAAATACACTATACCACAACTCTTGCAGTTAAATCTGCCTTTACTAGTAATCAATTTTTGAATGTGAGAAAAATAAATACTCTTAGAAAAGTCAATGTATCTACATTGTTTACAAATATGGCAAGGATATGTGCCAACAACTCCTTTAAAGTTAGAGGACACTGGATGATATTCCCCTATCTCTAGCATGTATTTAACACTAGCTACTTTTTTATAAATAAATGTTGGATGGTCACCATCTATCTTGGCCAAATCCCTATTGCCAATAATAACCTTCCAGTTATTGCAAATGGCCTTTCTAAAGTCCCGAGAGTCCACACAAATGGGGATAGCAAAGGCACAGTCCATTTTAGTGTTCTCCCCTTGATTTTTTACTTTGGGGGTAAAGCCACTAACTAAAATTGAAATTACATATTCTAGCATAAAAGTAGAATCTCCTGTCAAGATAGTCCTTTTGAACCATCAGTTTTAAGACTGATCCAAACTCACATGTTTATTTCATTGAGATGCATAAACATTCATGCAGCAACATAGAAGCATAGATCTGAAAAAGCCAGAACATATTTTAATGTGCAAAAACTGTAAATGAGGTTTCCAAAGGCAAGCATTGCCTTTCTTGTGGAAACTATAACCATTTTGCCAAATTATATAAATAGTCGAGAAAACCAAAAAGCCACAGAGTTAAAATTATAGTCAGAAAAAAATAAAAATTAAATCAGGTTGAGATGGAAGGTAATCCACCAGAAGGAATCATGGATATTTGAAAATAATATAACTGTAAATACAGCATGACAGCTATTGACAAAGCTCAAAAGAAATTACTGTATCCATACACAGTACTCATAGGCTTGGATCTTTCACTGAGCATTGACAGTGAAACAATTTTCTCTAAACTAAAACCAAAACTATGTGTATAGGAATTCCTTTATAACAGGAGTGAACTACTACCAGTCAACCGGATTTTTGAAAGTCATTTTAATAAAATCAAAAAATTAAGACTGAATTCTGTGTAATGAAAAGAACTGGTAGAACTTCACAGAAACTATGAATGATAAAGATGGTGAATTTACTAGCAAATAGTTAAAGACAAAAACTGAAGGTGGGAAATTTGCAAGAAGAGTAGTATACAGAATATTATTCAACAGTATTAAACTGTATATAGGCAAAGATAGACAAGTATTTCAACCTCACAAAATGGTGCTTTTTTCATTAAGAGCAGAACCAGAAGGGAACCATTAAAAGGTAAGGAAGTCAATAAAACAGAAGGTTAGTGAAGCACCACTGTGTATCATTAGTTGTGCTATCATACCATTTAAACCAAAGGTCCCTATCAAACTTAGAATATTTGTTAACATGAGAATGCCAGATAAAGCCATTTCTAGACAAAACACCTGACACCTAATGTTGATAGCATAATCCTTGATATGAATGGTGCTAAAGTATTCAACAAACAAGAATTAAGGTCAGGATATCTCCGATTAGTGAGTGCTTCACCATGAGAATAGAAGCATCGCAACATTCACCACTCTTCTGGGTTTAAACACCATACAAGTAATGTCAGAATTTTTAGAAGTAACATACTAGTGTTTGAAAAAAAATGAGAACACAAACTAAATGTCACAAAGTATTTTATTAGTTAACACTAATAAAGGAAAATTTTAGTTCAGTGACAAACCATACATGCTCATATTTTTTCACAAAGGAGTATCACCACGTCCAAAAAAATGCACCACTAATGGAAGACTGCACAGCCATTAGGCCTAAAAAAGATGAGAAGTTAAGAAGTCCATTAAGCATAGTACAGTAGAATGTAAGGCTTATCCAGAACTGTTCTGCTGTCACTGAGCCAGAGTGCTCTTACAACAAAGTATTCACTCTGAATATAGACTGACATTCGCAAAAGCAACAAAAAACTGTTAAACTATGTAAATATTGTGGGAAGAAATATCCAGGGAATTGTTATGGCTAGGCTTGCATAGGCCCTAGGGCCGATAGCCTAGTACCAACCTATGAACCTATGAGACAGATGGAGTTTATGATTTCATTCCTATGATACTGTTGTCCATTACAGGAAAGAGTATTGAAATAGTCTAAAAGATCAGAAATGTGTTTAGGCATTTAACTTGTTGTAAGAAACCAGCAAAAAAAAATAATGGTGTCCAAGGAATATATTAACTTCTACAATGTATGTACTGTACCTGTGTACTATGTATGTATTCTACGTATGTTCCAAATTTTAGCTGTACACCACAAATCTATTAATTACCTTTATTTTTAAATTAATATTTTTTTGTTTGTTCTCTCCACTGTAACTGTTGATGTGCCGCATACCACTGTAAAAACATGTCTTTTGTAATTTGTGTGTATACTGATCATGTCTAAATAACTAAATGTATTTGTAATTTTTCTTTGTGGAGCTTTTCTCCCCGGGCCTCTGCTGAAAAAGGGTCTTTTCGGCTCAGTCAGACACCCCCGGTTAACAAATGTGAAATAAATAAATAAATAAATAAAAATAAACTTCATTACACTAAATGCAATTCCAAAAGTCCTCATGTTACATTAGGTATGGACTGAAACAGATAACAGTCCTGGGATATGGAAAGTAGAATTGTTTTGAACAAATTAATGGGATAAAATCAATGTTGACATGTCCATTTTGTCATGAAGAAGTTCATTCCTTTCCAAAAAGAATTTGCTGTCTCTTTCTCCTTAAGGCAAATTCATGTGGTTGGAACCAGATTTACAGTCATCTCAATCACTGGAAGCTAGAGCTCTGCAACTTGTACATGAAGCAGACCAAAAAAGCATTTCTTAGCATTTCTACTCAGTCTCAGCTCATTCATTACCACAACACCCATATAATTTCAGCTGTATCATTCTTACTCCAGAATTCTCCCCTTACATATATTGCACAGTGTTAATTCCCTTCTGCAGAATTCAGAGCACTCCATTTCCCCTCCCTACTTTATTTTCCCTCTCTATCTTCAGGCGTCTTCTTGTAATGTTGGCCCTTCTGTGTCCTCTAGTTAGTAGCTCTAAGAATCCTCTGATAGGAGACAGTCTTCTTTTCATAAATTATATTTGTCTGAGAAACAAAAGATATAGACATTCATTTAACTGTTCATCCCTTAGGACTTTCACCTTATAATGCCCTTTCCTTTCCAAATTACCAGCCTTCCCTCCAACTTAATAGGACAGCACCACCACAGATCCCTAAAACCTCTGTCCCCTGCATCTGTGAACTGTAGTTGACACCCTAGCAGCATCTTATCCGTACCATCATCTGCCTTACTCATTCTGTTAGTAACACCATCTGGATTACTCATTCTGTTAGTAACATCATCTGCCTTACTTATTCTGTTAGTAACACCATCTGCATTACTCATTCTGTTAGTATCATCTGCATTACTCATCCTGTTAGTAACATCATCTGCATTACTCATTCTGTTAGTAACATCATCTGCATTACTCATCCTGTTAGTAACACCATCTGCATTACTCATTCTGTTAGTAACATCATCTGCCTTACTCATTCTGTTAGTAATATCATCTGCATTACTCATTCTGTTAGTAACATCATCTGCCTTACTCATTCTGTTAGTAACACCATCTGCATTACTCATTCTGTTAGTAACATCATCTGCATTATTCATTCTGTTTCCACTTCCAGCCCTTTTCCCCAAGCAATCTATAGCAATTTTTTTACTTCTGTATTGCTCAGTCTTTGCACAATATTAATTGAAGTCATATATCATCTGAAATCTGGCATGCCCCAACCCCCAGCTTTCCTTTAAGCTATCCTTCATGATCTTTCTTATTTTGCTTTTCTGTAAAAACCTGTTTTCTATAATCTTTTCTACAGGGCTGATTTGCATATGCCACCCAAAATAAAGTATATGAATAAAAGTCTCTGTGCACAATATTTCTGTTCTACCCCCAAGTGTAGCAAATGTACTTGTCCATGCATTTAGCATTTTCTCTGTTCTTGCCTTCAGATCTGCCCTGTTCTTGTATCAAATCTTAGCTACCATTTTATACATTTTAAGCTGCAAGTACCCCCCCCCCCCTAAAAGAAATATATATTTTCCGGGAATGCAGAGTGCGATGTGCTTCTGTTTATTTCTAATTCTAATCACCACAGACTTTGGAGAATGGTATTGAAGCCTTGACACACCACTAAAATGACCAACTATCTCCAGTATCCATGGAAGTTGCTCAAGCAGCAGCATCATGGAATCGTCTGCTGACATTTAGATAACCCTCCTTTTCTTACTACTGCTCTCCCTACTCTAACAGTCCCTCTTTTTGTGCATCAAACATTCAATGACCATTATAAATAATCCTGGTTATAATTGACAAACATGAAGGGTTCCACTTTCTAATACTATTTCTTCTGTAAGTTTTCCATTTATGTATAGTTGCAGCTTTGGGGCGTTATAAAGGCCTTTTAGTTCCTTCAACCACCTACCATCTCCAGTGCCCTCTTTCAAGGTGAAATAGGTCATAAAGTCAAATGAGACGCCATCAGAGGCTTTCTGAATGTCCAACAACATTCCTGCCTTTTGCTGTTCTTTTCCTTCAGCCTGGTCTGCAAACTCTGTAAGAGTATGCCAGTGGTCCATGGGTAATCTTCCTTTAATAAATCAAACGTGTTCATCTCTTATTACTTTCAATAACATTTTTTTCCAATCTTGTCATCAAAACCTATGTGCAAACTATGTGTGTTCTGCTCCCATTGTTGGTATCTTCATTGCATAAAGATATAGGGCAATAATATTTGATATCCATTTCCTTCCCTGTCTGTGTATACAGCACGGCTTGTATAGCCTCTTTGATATATCTGATTAATCTCCTTTGTTCTATAATGCCATTGAACAGACCTGTCATTGTGTTGTTCATCTGAGAGCTCACTCTTTTATAGAAGTCAATGGGGTACTCAGCTGGGTAGCTTGCTTTACCCACTCCCAGATGCTTATTAGTCTCATTAGGGGTAATATATAATTATCAGCCATGGGATGGATGAGGCCAAACTATATCCAAATGTTATTTTGAACACAAAAAGGGAAACTAGCTAGGCTTAAAATGGCCTACAAGGGCTCCTAGCCTAGTATTTACCTATGAACCTATTCTGTCCCTTACGACTGTTTGCTTTGCCCTATTTATATTGTGAGCTTGTACCTAACCTTGTTCAGAACTTTGCAGCTCCCTAAGCCTATCCTCCAGAGCCTTTGCTTCCTGCACCCTGTCTTTTTTTCTTATCTTCCCTTTTCTAGACATAATGTTACCCATCCAGGCAGGTTTCACCCCATCCCATTCATAGGTTCACACTGTGTCTTAGCCATGTCTCCATAACTATATACTGTGTCCATTTAATATAATCTCGCTTCATCCAATGCCCCAGATTCCTTCACCATCTACCCAGCATCCGGGTTCCTAATTCTCAAATCATCTTAACAATTGCATGATCTGATAAGCTTCCTTTTCCACAGTATACAGCTGTTACTTCCTCAGTTATTTCCCCATCCACCAGCTGAATTGTCTGCCCAACCTACTAGCTTGTATTGTTCCACATCTTCAGAATGTAAACCCTGCCACTCCAGGTCATAATTCTTTCAACACATCCAACATTCTCTTTCTTGTATCATCTCCTCAGTTAGGGCTTTCTTCTATAGCTGTAAATTTCAATTGGTCCAAATTTCCTATTCATTTTAAGGGTCTCATTGAAGGCATCCCTCTGATTATTCTGTCTCCATCTTTCTTTAATACCTGCAAATTTTTCATCCAGTTGAGAACAAAATGGGATCTGTCCACATTATGCCCATAGAAAGAATTCAGACCACTGCTACCCCCCTGTCACAACCAGCCATCTGCCCCACTCAGCTTTGACTACCATTACTGTTTCATTTTTCAGCAGAGCTGCTTAAAATCCCCCTCTTCCCCTTCTGATGCTAACCATTTATTGCCCTTTTTCTTAACATTTGTAACACTCGAGGTTTTGACTTAATTTCTTATATCTGCATAAGTTAAATGAAGATTCTGCAGAGAATTCATCTAAATAGACTACCCCTGGGATTCATTAACTTCTGCACTGTGTGTATACTAAGTGTACACTGTTCTGAGTGAACAGACAACACAAGCATAACTCACACCTCCTTCTTCCTAATTTTAGTTTTTCTACTGATTTTCTTGTAGCTTTAAATACTGAGGGGGATTCATAAAGGTTACTACAAAGTGTAGAATACATGTACACTTAGTATAATCTTTCTGAGAGACTAGAAAGCACAAAAAATATGGTACGGATGTTAAGTACAGATCATGTACACTTGTAGGTGTTATTGAATCTAGCCCTACATGTGTAATTTAAACAAATATAAATACAGGCAGTTCTAAATATGTACAGGCCTAAAGAAAAAGTAAAAGTAAGGTATTGAAAAACAACCCAATAAATCTGTCTCAAATGCATAGCATATTAATAAAAAGTTGATTAATAAAAGGGTTTTATGGCATTTTACTAAACCTATAGCCTAGGGCGAGGCATATAGCAGGATAAAATGTGTCATGGAAAAGTTCCAGGAATGAAGAATCGCTGTATCTTTATAAAATCATTTGCCCATGTGAGAAAAAAAACTAATATATTGTTTTCAAACAGTACCAGAACAAGGGGGAGGACTGTGCTTTATACCAGAAAGGACATTTTGCATTTCAAAAAAATGAGGGTAGTAATCAAAATTTAAAAAGCTGCATGTCTGTTTGTCTGCTGAATAAGGATTTGAAAATTTGAGCAGTATTATCACAAAAGTTGGAAGAGAAGAGCAAAACAATATCCAGGGAAGAAGTACAATACAGACACTGACTCTGTTATAAAATATTTCTGAGATGGACAGATACAGAGGAATTACAAACTACATAGATTTTGATAACGTGAAGTGAAACAGTAAATGATGAACTCATATAAGAATTGTGGATTTTAATTAGTTCTGTTATGGATGAACTATATATGGAAGGAATGTTGGCAAAATGAAATGTAGGGCAGACTTACAGTAAATAGGCAGGAAATATAACTTTGTTTTCATGCTATGTGGGCAAGTTCATTATAGCCTTACGGTAAGGTAACATATGAGTGTGACGAAGAAGGGAATGGGCGAAGACAAAAACGAGTAAAAAGGAGGCAATGAGCCTGTTCAAGAGTTCCAAAATAAGGCAATTAGCAAAAGGCAAACTGTTGTTAATAAAACAGTACATAGTATAATCAAAACCAAGATAGATGAAATACATTTTGAGAGAGAGAATGTGATTTGGGGCCTTCTTGTGTAGGGATAACTGGAATTCAAAGGTTGCCAAAGCAGATGCAGGTGGTAAGATACTTGATTTGCTCAATTTAAAGATTGTGCGCATTTCTAAGAGGAATAACTTTACTGAACATATATAATATACACTCACTCACACACACATACATTAAATATATATAAATATATATATATATATATATATATATATATATATATATATATATATATATATATATATATATATATATATATATATATATATATATATATATATATATATATATATATATATATATATATATATATATATATATATATATATATATATATATATATATATATATATATATATATATATATATATATATATATATATATATATGTATATATATATATATATATATATATATATATATATATATATATATATATATATATATATATATATATATATATATATATATATATATATATATATATATATATATATATATATGTATATATATATATATATATATATATATATATATATATATATATATATATATATATATATATATATATATATATATATATATATATATATATATATATATATATATATATATATATATATATATATATATATATATATATATATATATATATATATATATATATATATATATATATATATATATATATATATATATATATATATATATATATATATATATATATATATATATATATATATATATATATATATATATATATATATATATATATATATATATATATATATATATATATATATATATATATATATATATATATATATATATATATATATATATATATATATATATATATATATATATGTATATATATATATATATATATATATATATATATATATATATATATATATATATATATATATATATATATATATATATATATATATATATATATATATATATATATATATATATATATATAGATATATATATATATATATATGTATGTATATGTATATATATATAGATATATATATGTATGTATATGTATATATATATAGATATATATATATATATATATATATATATATATATATATATATATATATATATATATATATATATATATATATATATATATATATATATATATATATATGTATATATATATAGATATAAATAGATATATGTATGTATGTATATATATAGAGATATAAATATATATATGTATATATATATGTATAGATATAAATATATATATATATATATATATATATATATATATATATATATATATGCTTTATATGCAGTATACATAAACATATATCTATTTATCTATCTACATACAGGGGGATCTGAAAATATTAAAATCCCCTTTTGGTTGGTATCTGTTTAGCCAACAAAATTTAGTCTACTACACAGATGGGTGACAGATAGGCAATATTGCATAATTCTCAGGTTTGGGAAATATGCCCTTTCCTTGTCATTTTGAGCTCTCAGAGGTACTATATATAATTGTCAAGGGGTGTTGGAGCACAGGGGCTTGACCTCTGCAAGAAGTGATATGTAATACTACTTTTTAAATTTGGGTTTTTGCATGCACTAAGAGTTTTGCTATTAGCATGCAGTCATTTTCAAAATTGACCATTTGTGGTCTATCTTATGAATGTCAATATTTGGGTCATTCATTCTTGTTCAGTAGACCCATAAATATATAGATAGATAAATAGTTATAGATATATTTAGATAAGGTAGGTAGATATAGATACATACACACATATTCACACACACACATGTAGACATATGCATTTCGCCCAAAAGGGACTGGAATTAAAACTATGTAAATGAAATTTGAAGAACAACATATACATAGAAAAAAATCAGGAATTTTGCATATGAAAAATTATCACTACAGGTTCTGTAAAATATAAAGTAGTAGAAGAAAGGAAATATTTAAGAAAATAGTGTATGAATGAAGAAACTGCTTCATATCTTGTATGTGAATATAGAAATAAAATGCGTTTATAGTGTCCATTAGCAAAAAGCAGTAAATGACTTTAATATCATGGGGGTAACAGCATATGTTATGTAAACTATAAAGGATGTAGTATTTTACTAAACGTGCACCGAGATAATGCTCTGTAGTAGTAAAAGAAACAGTTTATAAATATGAACACTTTAGAAGTGTATTTGCTTTTCAAGTTATTAGAAATAGGGAAGTCCAAATAAGAAAGCAAGATAGTGAGTTTGGTTTGTTCTGGTTTGAATTATGTGTGTGTGTAGTTGTAATTAAAAAGTAGAAAGAATTTTATTTGGAGAAGAACATTTTTGAAATGGAAATATAAATAAAACTGAAACTGTTACAGATGTACAACAGAGATTTATTTGTCTTTAAGTTAGTTTGTTGATATATTTGAAATGGATTTAAAATGTGTTTTAGTGTGGATATTTTTCTCAATTTTTTTTAAATACATTTGAATGAATTCCATAGTATTGACCCATAACTTCTTAAATAGCTAATAGGTTAATAGATTAGTACTAAGCTAGCTGCCCTTGTGAGCCATTTTAAGCTTAGCCAATTATCCCTTGTGGGGCTCAAACCCTACACCTTGTGTTTGTAAGGCAAACACCTTAACCATTAGGCCAACCTCTATGTACACTATTTACATTAGCCTGACACTAACCCAGATCTAATGTATACAATTACTTTTTAAGTATGTCCAATCCATTATCAGAGTGTCTGATCAATTACTGTATAGTGCCAATCAACGATAAGACTTTTCCCCAAGGGTTGTTAAGTGGCTTTGGGTAAATTCTTATTTCTTTCATTTTAATTTCCAATAATCCTGTGGTCTTCAGTAGGCTGTAGAAGTCTTCCAAAGTTGGTATTGTGTTTGTATTCCATCTTCTTGTTATATACACTTCCTTGAAAATTGCAAGTATTGTCCATACTAGATATATGTTTGACCTATTCAAATGTGGACCTTCGTTCACATTTAATAATACAAGAGCTTTAGTTAAATAAAATGATTCATTAAATAAAGCTTGTAAAAAGTTATTAATACCATTCCAAAATGGCTTAATTTTAACACAATCAAAATGTGGTTCCAATCTGCATTGTGTATTTTCTCACATCTCCAACGTATTCCTTTTATGTAAGAACTAATTTTACTGATTCTATCTGGAGTTAAGAATGCTCCGTACAAGCATTCCATATTAAAAACTTTCCAGTATTGTGTAAAGGATGCATATTTTATCGATAATAAGATATTTGTTTTAGTATCTTCAGTGTCCTTTTGTTATATATTTCCAATATGAGGTTTAGGGTGTTGTTTTATAGTTTATCAATATTTTGTAAAATTTTGAAATACTGTTTCCCATGTCAAAGTCATTATATATGATTGCATGTATGTATTTCATAAATTTAGGTATTTCTTTAAATGAAGAATTGTTAATTATTCTACTTAAATCTTGCGAATATGACAGAATACTCTGTAAAAGTTAGTGTGGATATTTGAGTGGAGGGTGATTTTAAATATCTGCTTGGACAACTACCAACTCAGGAATATGAGATAGTTTAATATCTCAAATGTAAGCTGGTACCTTAGGTGTGTAATGCCTCAACACAAGCACTGAGAAACACACAGACACACTGGCATGTATAAACTGTTTGCCTTTTAGCATCATTATTAGAAAATGAATCCAAAGTGCCTGCTGTGTGAAGCAGAACCTCCATCCTTCTGTTATTCTTCGCATCAAAACTGTGTATATAGCCTGAAGAACCCCTGACACTGCAGTCAAATGCACCAAAGCATTGTGTTTGGCACTAAAAATCTCTGATTATTTTAAGTGATTATTGATTACCTTATACTTGGCTGATCAGCCCACATCTTACACATTCAAGCAAGTATAATCATGAGGTAATAAAGTCTTGCTTTGGAATTTAAACTTTTAAATAAAATCCTTCTTCAAGCAGAGAGGTAAGTGAGCTTTGGGTCAGTATTTATAACTTACTACTCTGCGTGATACAGCATCTCTGTTTGTCTTTGTGGAATTGTTTGGCCATTGCAGTCATATCCCATTTGCCATGTAAGAAACATTATATGATCAGTTACTATTGATAACACCCACTCAAACATGCGCATGTGTGTACGCATATACGTAAAACGTCCTAGTCAGTGTTTGTGAACATAACAATAAGCTGAATGGGATGACTGTCAGACAGTAACTAAGAGAAAATCTTACACAATGCCTTCTGTAATACAATATAAGATTCAGGTTGAGATAAAGTAGATAAGTACTACTACTGGATTTAAATCAACACACTTTAACCAAGTATGGTACAATTGTCCCATTTTTTGGAGGCACCCAGGATTAAACATTGAATAACATGCAGTAATATGCAAAGGAGTTGCATCTTAATGAATGCAAAGAATAAGAAACAGTAAAGTGTAATAATGTTGTGTAAATATAACAAAAGTGGGCAGTAATGTCAGGAAAAATAATGGATTCTGTACTTTAAACATTGTGTGCAATTTACATTAACAGTGGCAAGGTATGTTCACTACCAACATTAACATTACATTGAATGACTTCATGTTAAAAGTCTGCCTTTAGAGCTAAGCAAATGATATAAAAGGTAGAGATCACCAATTCACATACACTGGTTTATAAGAAAATACATTTTTTGGTTAGACAGAAAATCATACATGTGTGGAAGCAAATGTACATTGTAGACCATATGTAACAATAACAGTCATCTTAAAGTGATATATGATATGCAGTCAAAGTAGAGCGATGTGTTAATGACTAGTGGGTGTGTTTTAGGCAGCAAGCAGATAATAAAAGCTTGATGAATTGGGGATAGAATTTACAGTTAAATGTGACATTGCTAGGTGAACAAAGACCTGTGGATTTATGGACACAATGGATACTAATACATGTGTTTTCATGTTTCTGCAGACCTATGAACAAAGGAAAATTATTGAATTCACTTGCCATACCGCCTTTTTTGTCAGCATCGTGGTTGTACAGTGGGCTGATTTAATCATCTGTAAAACCAGGAGGAATTCTGTTTTCCAGCAAGGAATGAAGTGAGTATCCATGTCAGTGTGTTATGGATTAATACAGCTGAGAACGTTGTGTTTTATTTTTCTATATAAGAAGACTTCACTAAAATATATGTCTCATTATGTTCATAAAATTAAAAAGAAATACGGTACATGAGCATTATTTTAATGATGACCTTTTTCAGAAAAATGTTTTTACTAGCATTTCAAAACAGAGTATTTTCCTATCTCTGAAGCAAAATGAATGGGTTTTAATATTTTTGAAAATTTGGGGATATGTGCCACTTTCACAATTATCTTTTTACCATCTAAGCTGTTTATCCTAGGAAGCTTCATACACCAGTTCTACAAGTCACCCCAGTAGAGATTTTCTACAATGTAACTGCAGTTTGCATCTTCAACTGTTATGTTACTAGCTGCAACACCAGCTCTCAGAACCTACACTGAGCTTAATTTTAAGAACACAGTGCCCATTTACTCAGCATTGTGCTAGGATTGCCCCACATTTCAGTCAGCTCCTCAAAAAGCTGGTGCAAAGAAAGTATATGCTATTGTGACTTTTAGTATGCGAAAATTCTGAAACTAAACTAAACTAAACTAAACTTGCTAAAACTTATATTTGAATTTGTGTGTGTGCATTTATATGTATACAGTGGATATAAAAAGTATACATACCCATGTTAAAATGCCAGGTTTTTTTGATATAAAAAAATGAGACCAAAATAAATAATTTCAAAACTTTTCCCACCTTTAA
The DNA here is from genome assembly GCF_019279795.1 of Protopterus annectens. Lineage (NCBI taxonomy): Eukaryota > Metazoa > Chordata > Ceratodontiformes > Protopteridae > Protopterus > Protopterus annectens. Next base: position 1,268,636,816 of record NC_056741.1, on the reverse strand, counting down.
TGTGACCTATAACCTGTACAATTCAATTGAAATCAAACAACTCTGTTAGGGGAAAAATATATAAAATAAAAAACAAACAATAAGCTGGTTGCATAAGTGTGCACACCCTTAAACTAATACTTTGTTGAAGCAACTTTTGATTTAATTACAACATTCAGTCTTCTTGGGTACACACCTGCTATCAATTAAAGAGACTCTGAGTAACCCCAAATAAAGTTCAACTGTCCTACTAGGATTTTCCTGGCATTTACTCAGTTGCCTGTTACAGCAAAAGCCATGGTTCACAGAGAGCTTGCAAAGCATCAAAGGGGATATCATTGTTGAAAGGTATCACTTAGGAGAAGAGTACAAAAAAGATTTCCACAGCATTGGATATACCATGGAACACAGTGAAGACAGTTATCAAAAAGTGGAGAAAATATGGGACAGCAGTGACGTTGCAAAGAACTGGACGTCCCTCCAAAAGTGATGAAAAGACAAAAACTGGTCAGGGAGGCTGGTAAGAGACCTACAGCACACTGAAGTTGCTGCAGGAATTTCTGTCAAGTACTGGTTGTGTCCTACATGTGACAACAATCTCCTGTATTCTCCATATGTCTGGACTATAGGGTAGGGTTGCAAGACGGCACCCTTTTCTTACTCAGAAAAACATCCGGGCCCGGCTAAAATTTGCAAAACAATACAGCGGGTCTCCCAAAACCCTGTGGGAAATGTGTTATGGTCTGATGAGACCAAGGTTGAACATTTTGGCCACAATTCCAAAAGGTATGTTTGGTGCAAAAATAACACTTCGCATCACCAAAAGAATACCATCCCCACAGTGAAGCATGGTGGTGGCAGTGTCATGCTTTGGGGTTCATAGGCTCATAGGTTGGTACTAGGTTATCGGCTCTAGGGCCTATACAAGCCTAGCCAAACAATTCCCTGGATATTTTTTCCCACAATATTTACTTCCCTGGACCCCTGTATACCAGGGCGACTGACGTGATTCCCTGGGGTAAATTTCCTATCTCCCATCCAAGGCGTCAAAGTTCCTTTTGAAGAAGGCCAAGGAGGTGCTCTGCTTGATGTGTATGGGCAGTCTATTCCAGAGTATGGGGAGTGTCTGGGTCATCCCTCCAGCATGTTTTGTTCATTGTGATGACAAGGTTTAGATCCCTGGAGCGTGTGGCTCTGAGGGATTGGGATTTCTTTAAGTGCAGCATGTCCAACAGCTCAGGGTTTGACATGGCCTTTTATATTAAGCAGAGATCACCTCTGAGTAGATGATATGCCACAGAGTATAGCTGGAGTTTTTTTAGACGGTCAGCATAGAGCATCTGCTTTAGGCCTGTGATTCTTTTAGTGAGATATTTCTGTGGCCTTTCCAGCTGTTGCAGATGTCTTGTGAGGTACATACCAAATGGGGCGTTGCACTCTATAATGGGTCTAATGAGGGATGAGTACAGAGGTCAATAACCTCCTTTTTTCTGGATTGAAAGCCCTCAGTGATGAGGTGTGCCACAGAGAAGGATTTCCTGACTGTTGTGGAAATGTGGTTATCGAAAGTGAGACCACTGTCCACCTGTGTCCCTAAGTCTCTCATCATACTTTAGGTGTTTAGTGCACTGCCACCTATATGGTAATTCATGGGTACATGTTTTTTCCCAAAGGGGATAACTATACATTTCTTAGCATTATGCTTGAGCCCATGGCTCTGGCACCAAGCATCTGTTTCTGTAAGGCCCTTTTGTAGAATATCCACATCATTTGGGGATTCAATAATGGCTCCCAGTTTGCAGTCATCTGTGAACTTTGTTAGCCAGAGTCCCTTAGTGTTGGCCTGTACTTCAGAGAAGTAGATGCCAAACAAGAGCGGTCCCAGGACTGACCCTGAGGTACTCCACTTGTCTGGAGCTGGATTTGGAGTTGGCTACTTGTACAATCTGGGTTCTGTCAGTAAGCCATTTGCAACCCGAGTGACGTAGGGATTTATGCCCAGCTTAGTAAGTTTATCTATGATTCCAGAGTGGGGGATTGTATTGAAGGCCTTGACAAGGTCCAGATAGGCTGTGTGGACCACCTTACCCTCATCCACTGCTCTGGAGACTGATTCAAAGAAGTCAATCATGTTCAGAAGATAAGAGCGGCCCTTCACAAACCCAAACTGGGTGGGATCCAGTGTTTGAAGGTTGCCAATGTCTTTGTTTATAAGTTCTATGATAATGCATTCCATGCCCTTGCAGATCAGGCTCATCAGACTGATGGGACTGTAGTTCCCAGGATCCAAGGTGGATCCCCCCTTGAGTGGGATAACTGTAGCTATGCGCCACTCAGTGGGCACAAAGCCTGAGGTGACGCTATGATTAAACATGACACTTAGGTGAGGTGCCAGTTCATTTTGTAGTTCATGTAGTACACAGCCCGGGATGTCATCTGGCCCCATGGATGTGTATTCTTAGCTTTGGAGAGTGTGGTTTTTACCTGTGTGGCCATGATTACTGGAATTTGGCAATCTTTTGGTATTGAGATGGGCCCTTTAGGGGTGAGAGGGGGGTAAGGTTGGCACTAAATTGATCTGCCAGGATATTGGCAATATCCTTGGGATCAGTATATTTAATGCCATTTTGTTGTAGATCAGAGCAGATCTGAGCATTGCCATTTAGATTCTTGACATGACTATAGAATGCCTTGTGGTTGCTTTGGAATCTTTGTCAGTTTTATTTTTGTAACTAGCTTTGGAGGATTTCATGGGGGATCTCAGCTTCTTACTGAGGCTGGTAAGGGAGTTTTTTGCATCCTGGGATTTTCCTCTTTTCTCCAACAGTTTATTCCTTCTGTTGTATAGTTTGTTTATGGCAGGGGAACACCAGATTGGCTTCCATTTTTTGGAGGAGAGCATCTTGGTTCTGTTTGGGATGGCACGATTCATGCACAAGTCGATGTGCTCGTACAGTGCCTTAGTGTTGGATTCAGCAGTCGAACTTTCAGCTCCCGTCTGCATGGGTGCCATGAAGTTTGTCACTTCTGACTTAAGTAGCATGAAGTTGGCTTTGGAGAAGTTTTTTACAGAAGTAACCTTATTGGGGGGTGGGGGTGGGATGTGGATGTCAAGGGTGATTTGCTTATGATCAGACCTGACCAATGAGGGGGTGACCACTGGTGTGGAGCATCTATCTCCCATGTTGGTAATGACCAGGTCTAGGATATTGGAGCCCCTGGTGGGACAACGTGTTAGTTGATCCAGGGCGTTGGAATTTATGAATTTCCAGAACCGTTGGGAAAAGGTGTTGGTACCCGAGTAGTTTTCCTAGTTAATGGCAGGGTAGTTGAAATCACCCATTATTAGGGTGTTTGGTTGTGTGTTAATATTTTCCAGTATGTTTAGAAAGGTGTAGTGAGAATCTTGGGGCATGGTGGGGGATCTATAGCAAGGGTTGCTTTTCTTCAGCTGGAACTGGGGCTTTAGTCAAGGTGTAGGGAATTATGTACAGTTCCAAATACCAGTCACTTTTGGCCCAAAACATTCAGGGGTCTGCTAGAAGAATGAAGATGAAGTGGAATTTCGCCTTTCAACACAGCAATGACCCCAAGCATACATCCAAATCAATAAAAGAATGGCTTCACCAGAAGAAAATTAAAGTTTTGTAGTAGCCCAGCCAGTGCCCAGACCTAAATCCAATAGAAAATCTGTGGGGTGACCAGAAGAGGACTGTGCACAAGAGATGCCCTTACAATCTGACAGATTTGGAGCACTTTTGCAAGGAAGAGTGGGCAAATCTTGCCAAGTCAAAATGTGCCATGCTGATAGACTCCTACCCAAGAATACGGAATGCTGTAATTAAATCAAAAGGTGCTTCAACAAAGTATTAGTTTAAGGGTGTGCACACTTATGCAACCAGCTTATTGTACATTTTTTTATTTTTTTTATATTTTTCCCCTAACAGATTTGTTTTTCAATTGAATTGTACAGGTTAGAAGTCACATTAAAGGTGGGAAAAGTTTTGAAATGATTTATTGTGGTCTCATTTTTTATATCACAAAAACCTGGTATTTTAACAGGGGTGTGCACACTTTTTTATATCCACTGTATGTGTGCGTGTGCTCTATCTGTTAATATATGGGTTGTGTATATGCATGTGTGTGTGCTTGCTGTGTGAGTCTGTGCCTGCTCCTATGCACATGCATGTGTGTGTGTGTGTGTGTGTGTGTGTGTGTGTGTGTGTGTGTGTGTGTGTGTGTGTGTGTGTGTGTGTACTAGTGTACATATGTGTGTATGAGAGTGCATAGTGTGCCCATACTGAATCCAATATCCATTGCTTTACATTTTTGGTCCTCGCCTTTTGGATATATTTATCTCACATACACTACATGGAAAAGGTTACTAAATTATTATTTATAAGACAGAATGGACTATTTTATAGTGGGGAGTGTCCTTGTGGCTATGACTGTAATGATTTTTCTTCCATTTCAGGTCAGAAAATATTTTCTTGTAAAGGTCCTTCTTTTGGAGACACATGCCCTACATCAGTTCACATGGTGACATAAAATGTTAAAATGAGAAAGTGTACATTGCCCCTGAGCCTGTCAGTTCTTTTCTTCCTCGTAAACAGTTCAGAGCTTTATCCTGACGTATGTCATGGAAAATTTCCCACAGTAAGTGTTAAAGCACTAAATGTTTCAAGACAGCATGGGTTGAACTGGTGACCTGGAATCTAGAGGAGTTAATGAGTTACAGCACAATGGCACTAAATATACAGACCCAACTGATATTGCCAACATCCTGGCAGATGACATCTGTCAAGGGGAAAAAAGGGGAGACATGCCCCCACCATGCCCCAGGATTCCCACTCCTCTTTTCTTGATGTACTGGAAAATATTAGGGTTCAACCAAACACCCTAATAATGTGCGATTTCAACTACCCCACCATTAACTGGGAAAACTACTCATGTACCAACTCTATGCATTCTGGAATTCATAAACTCCAGTGCCCTGGATCAACTTATCCACACCACCACCAGGGGCAACAATATCCTAGATCTAGTCATTACCAGCATGAGTGACCGGTGTTCCACACCTGAAGTCAACGTCTCATTGGTCCGATCCAACCATAAGCTAATTACACTAGATATCCACATCCTGCCCCCACCCCCCATTAAGGAAACCATGGTAAAAAATTTCTCCAAAGCCAACTTCATGCTTCTTAAGACAGAAGTGGTGAACTTCATGACACCCATGCAGATGGACAATACAGTTACAACTACTGAATCCTACACAATTGCACTTTATAAGCACTTACACGAGTGCATGGATCGTGCTATCCCAAACAGAACCAAGACACTATCCTGCAAAAAAGGAAGCCAATCTGGTGGTCCCCTGCCATAAACAAACTCTACAACAGAAGGAAGAAACTGTTGCAAAAGAGAGTAAAATCCCATGAGTGGAGGAGCTCTCTGGTCAGCCTCAGTAAGACGCTGCGATCCCTGATAAAATCCTCCAAAGCTAGTTACGAAAACAAAATCGCCATTGATTCAAAAGACAACCACAAAGCATTCTATAGCTATGTCAAGAATCTCAATGGCAACACTCCAATCTGCTCTGAGTTACAGCACAATGGCACTAAATATACAGACCCAACTGATATTGCCAACATCCTGGCAGATAGATTCAGTGCTAACTTTACCCCCCTCTCACCCCCTAAAGAGCCCATGTCTATGCCGGAAGAATGCAAAGTTCCTGTAATCACAGCTGCACAGGTAAAAACCACACTCTCCAAAGCCAAGAACGCAGCATCCATGGGACCAGACAACATCCCAGGCTGCGTTCTACACGAACTACAGAACGAACTGGCACCCCACCTAAGTACCATGTTTAATCATGGCCTCACCTCAGGCTTTATGCCTGCTGAATGGTGCACAGTGACGGTTATCCCACTCCACAAGGCGGAGCCACCACAGACCCTGGGAACTACCGCCCCATTAGCCTGACGAACCTGGTCTGCAAGGCCATGGAATGTATCATCATGGAACTTATAAACAAAAACATTGGTAATCTCCCAACTCTGGACCCCACCCAGTTTGGGTTTGTAAAAGGCAGATCATGTCTCCTAAACCTGATAGACTTCTTTGAAGCAATCACCAAAGCCATAGACGAGGGTAAGGTGGTTCACACAGCCTATCTAGATCTTGCCAAGGCTTTCAACACCATCCCCCAGTCTGGAATTATAGATAAACTTACTAAACTAGATATAAATCCCTATGTCACAAGATGGGTTGCCAACTGGCTCACTAACAGAACCCACACTGTGAAAGTAGCAGACTCCAAATCCGACTTCAGACCAGTGACAAGTGGAGTACCACAGGGTTCAGTCCTGGGTCCACTCCTGTGTGGTATCTACTTCTCTGAAGTACAGGCTAACAGAGAAGATCTCTGGCTAATGAAGTTTGCAGATGACTGCAAACTAAGAGCCATCATCGAAACTCCTAACGATGTGGACATCCTACAAAAGGGCCTCACTGAGACAGATGCCTGGTGTCAAAGCCAAAAAGTGCATTGTCATCCCCTTTGGTAAAAACTCTGTACCCATGAACTACAACATAGGCAGTAGTATACTTAACACCGAAAGTGTGATAAGAGACCTTGATACACAGGTGGACAGTAGTCTCTCCTTTGATAATCCCATCGCCACAGTAGTCAGGAAATCCTTCTACATTGCACACCTCATTACAAAAGGTTTCTCATCCAGAAAAAAAGAGGTCATTGTTCCCCTCTACTCATCACTCATTAGACCCATTATAGACTAAAACGCCCCTTTTGGTATGTACCTCACAAGACATCTACAACAACTAGAAAGGCCGCAGAAATACCTCACAAAGAGGATTACCAGCCTCAAACAGATGCTCTATGCAGACCATCTCAAAAAACTCTGTACTCCATCGCATATCGCCTACTCAATGTGATCTCTGCCTAACGTACAAAGCTATGTCAAACCCAGAGCTGTTGAACATGCTCCACTTAAAGAAATCCCAATCCCTCCAAGCTACACGCTCTAGGGATCTAAACCTTGTCACCACAATAAACAGAACATGCCAATGGGATAGATTCCTGTCCCAGAGACCTCCCATACTCTGGAATAAACTACCTATCTATATCAAACAAAGCTCCTCATTAGCACTCTTCAAGAAAAATCTTGATGATTGGATGGGAAATAAGAAATTCACCCCTGGGATCACTTCTGTGGCTCTGCTCGACAGTGGCACAGGAAAATAATTTTCTTGGGTGGCAAAAGCCAGGGTACGTTTTTGACTGGGCTTGTATAGGCCCCAGGGCTGATAGCCTAGTACCTACCTATGAACCTATGAACATGCTATTGCCTGGGCTTGGCAAATACCAGAAAAAACAAGAAATCAACAGCAACCAGTCAAGCATATGAGTGAGGATCAGGAGGGGTATGTTTCATCATGGAGGGGAAGTGCTCTGCTGAAAATGCCTGATTACATGCCCACATACAGTGCAGACAAGCCAGCACATCCTGGTACTTAGATCACAAAGGAAAAAGTCTGTGACAGTGTGAGTGACAGTGTGGCCAGCATGCCTTGATCTCTTTTCCATCTTCTCCAACCTGCTAAATAAATAATGTTACTCCAAGGTCTGCGAGCTGACAGGCCTCCAGTATGGAGAGTACACCACACCACACAAAGTTTGGAATTTGAGGAGGGAACTGCTCACCCCTGTAACCCCCCCAAAAAAAATTTTTGAAGTGCTCATGGGAATGCCAAATAAAGACCTAAGACCCATGCTAGCACTGTTTCTACTGTCTGCTGGGAGGGAACCATGCCAAAACCATGCATAACTGCCAGCAGTTCAATGCAGCCATTAGCAGACACAGGAAGGAGGAGCTTTTGGCCTATCCAGCTACCTGGTGAATAACAGTGCTTAAAAATAAGCGCATTCATCTCTTGGATTAGTGTAAGGGTCCCTCACACAGTTCAAGACCTTTGCTGGAGCATGGCAATAAGGCGAGATAACTGGAGGGCAGAAACTGTTAATATCAAACTGAAATGGCTGTCCAATCCCCTCTCTCATGGCTCTGCCCTACCCAGATGATAATGTGCTGAGATAAGAAATGTAATGATGGCAAACACTGCCAAGACCAAGGCCTTGACTGTCCATGCAACAATGAGAGAGCCTTCTGCCAAATCATTACCTAATTATAAATGCATGATGGTGATAGGCTGAAATTTGTTAGTGTGGTGAAAAATATGGGCATTATTCTTGACTCTCGGCTTACATTTTGGTACCAGGTGATGGCTGTATTCAAATCTCATTTCCATCTTAAAAACTTTGCCAGGATAAAATACTAATTCCACAAAAAGATCACTTGATTGTTATTCATGTCTTGGTTTCTTCTAGATTGGAGTACTATTTATCTGGGACTGCTGAATATTGTACTGGATCAGTTACAGTTGGGGCAGAACTCTGCAGTCAGGTTACTAACTGCTTCATCACATTCCAACCTATTACATCTGCTCTGTGCAGTTTGAACTTGCTTCCTATCCAGTACAGGATCATCTTCAAGATGCTAGTACTGGTGTATTTGTCCACTCATGACCTGGGTCCCTGGTACTTCAATGATCTTGTCTTACTACCTCATGGAAGTTTCATGTTCCGCTTCCAGGGACTGCTAGTTATTCCCCCCATCAACCATATTAATTTAGGTTTTCAATACTTTTATTCATCATCAGCAGCAGCAGCAATCCCCTTTTTCCCATTTTTCTACATGGGGTCGGGGTATCGTGTTAAATGTCGCCAACTCTCTTGATTCAGTGCCACACTCCTGCCTTCTTCAACACTCATGCCTGACTGTCGCAGATATTCCCTCACACAATCCATCTACCTCTTTGCTGGATGCTCTCATTTCATCTTACCTTCTTCCTGTCTGTTCCAAATCTTCCTCACCTTATTGTCTTCTGCATTTCTACACGTGTCCAAACCACCGTAATCTGTTCTCTTTGATTTTTTCTGCATTTGGGGTTACTTTGGCTTCTGCTCTTATGTCATCATTTCTTCGTCTGTCCCACAGTGTGCATCCTATCACCTTTCTCGGGCACTTCATTTCCATCACATCTAGCTTCTTCAATGGGTCTGCCTTTACTGCCCAGGTTTCTGAACCATACAATAGTACTGGTCATACCACTGTCTTGTACACCTTACTTTTCAGCTTATTTAGCATTCTTCTGTCATAGACTACACCTGATACTCTATTACAGTCAGCTGCAGCCCCTCTGATTCTAGCTTTGAAATCTTCATTCAGACTACCCTTCTCCTCAACTACCCCTCCTTTGAAGCTGTTTACTTGTTCCACTATCTTCCCTTCTATCTCTGTTCTCAGCTTCTTCTGATTTCCCCAATTTGCTGCCATTACCACTGTCTTCTCTGCTTAGTTTCATCCCATGTGCCTTCAGATTTGCATTCCATTCTACTATCCTTTGCTGAAGTTCTAGCTCAGAGTCTGCCTGTACAGCTACACTGTCTGCATACAGCAGCTTTGTTGATCCACCCCCTCCAACCTGTTTGCTAATGTAGTCCATCACCAGTATAAACACAGTGGGCTCAGAGCTGAACCCCGATGTACACCCAGTCCCACTGGGAACTCTTCTGTGAGGCCGAATACTGTTCGTACTTGAGTCATTAGATCCTTGTACATAGCCTGCACTAATTCGACCAATGTTTCTGGGACTTCAAACCACCACATTACTGCCCAGATCAGCTTTTTTGGGACCTTGTAATATGTTTTCTCCAAGTCTAGGAATGCCCAGTTGGACATCCATTTATTATCAGGCCACAAATTTGTCGAACTCTCTACCTTGATTGTTCCATAAATGATCCTATCTGGCCAGTTTTAGGCAGCACTTAAGAATATATTTATTTGACATAGCATATGATAGTAGAGACTGCTTTCAGTTGCAATGTGTAATTATGTTATTTACATGTATTTTATATGTATTTTACTTTTAGTTTTCAAATTTTATCTGTACTGGTGTTTTGTTAAAATCACTTGAAATGCAGGACACTGTATTCGGTACAATAAAGGCTGTCTTTAACCTTTACCAGGACTCGAATTAATCCAAACCGATGCAAAAGTCGTCACAACAAGGTATATTTATTACAAAAAGCCCACAGGCTAAAAATAAAACAAAACGATACACGAAACATATAATTCACTGATACTGATTTAGCGCTTTCATCTCCTATTCAGGAGACTTCTTCAGAATCAATATATCCTAACAAATTTCATAATTTATACAGTTTTCAAAAACATATTGGGCTGTGTAATTGGCTGGCATTTAATTACCTCCTAAATTGAGGTTTCAGGTTTGGCACTGTATAGACATGTACTAACATGTAAGGAGGCTAATTATAAATTCTAGGTTATAGAAGAAGTTACATATCCAGAAAGAGGGGGTGATTGGGAAACATTATTGGAATTTCGTGAGATGATTTGGCAGTTGAGACTTGATGCATGTTATGGCAAAGGCCTCAATGACCATATTTCCATCACTCCGCATTAAAACTACTTGCAGCTGATCCAAAGAAACATGGGTGAATTAACAATAATAACAACAATAACAATAATAACAACAATTAGTACAAATATTAACTATTATTACTGGAATATATATACATTTTTATATTTTTTATATATTTTATATATTTTTATATTTTTATGAGTAGGTACCAGTTTACCATATATATTCATGGTTACACATTAAATATATTAGTATTTTATTCAACATTATTTTTATTCAACATCTTTTTAATGGTATTTATTGATATTTATATATAGTATTTATATATGTATATATTTATTTATATTTAATATATATATTTAATTATATGTATTTATTTATTGTATTCAATAGATTGAGATAAGAAATGAGCAACAAATTAATTGTTATGTTTGCCCTTATGTATATTCAAGTCCTTTGCGTTTATGTGGACATTCTGCCTTCAAACTTGAAACCTCAATTTAGGAGGTAATTAAATGCCAGCCAATTACACAGCCCAATAAGTTTTTGAAAACTGTATAAATTATGAAATTTGTTAGGATATATTGATTCTGAAGAAGTCTCCTGAATAGGAGATGAAAGCGCTAAATCAGTATCAGTGAATTATATGTTTCGTGTATCGTTTTGTTTTATTTTTAGCCTGTGGGCTTTTTGTAATAAATATACCTTGTTGTGACGACTTTTGCATCGGTTTGGATTAATTCGAGTCCTGGTAAAGTTTAAAGACAGCCTTTATTGTACCGAATACAGTGTCCTGCATTTCAAGAGTTACGTTTTTGTGATTTTGGTTACAAGTGGCTTTGTTAAAATCACCTCAAAAACCATGAACTTGAATAAACACCTTGAGGACCTGTTGTGGCATGTAGTCACTGCCCATTCCCATGCTAATCAACTGAAGCACACTCACAACTGACCTGATCCCGGACAGCAACCCGAGTCACTTAGTCAAACCTCAGAGGTGGTTCTGCATTATAATTCCAAGGCCTGTAACAGTGAGTCCTGGAATTATGAAAAAGCACAATGAAACTACAGGACGACAGTGAATATCAGATCATACTATTATACTTTAAAATTGCACCGCCATACCCTTGCTGTTATATATACTAACTCTGAGACTACGGTACCTCAGAGAAAATGGAATATTTCAAGATACAGGAATCTCAGACTTAGCGTATATATATTGAATATTTTCATACATTCAGTCTTATTGATCCGGGAGTCATAGTTAGAAGCCTCAGAATTTAATATGGCTACGCTCAGTGGCAACGCTTAGAACTACAGAATCATTCCATATTTTACTTTCTCTTCCACAAGTCACACATGGATTGATGTCCCATTTTGCTCAGGATTTAATGTACTTTCCAGCACCATGATCCTGTCCACGCAGATACAGGAATATATCCTTGGTGAGCATGTCCAGATGATAGCACCAGGCCCAGTGCATGACTCATAAATCCTTATGCTACCTTTGACAGATACTTCCTCAACCACCTACTCCTTGTCACCCATCACTCAGACTTTCATCCCCATGCATCATCAAAGCATGAGTATACCTATTCTAAACCTGAAAGGGTCGGGGTGTCCCTTCCCATCACCTTCCTAAGAGGAGTTAGGGGACTCTGAGACTGATAAGAATAATGATTCATTCAGTCCTTACAATTCACCATCGTGTGACCTGTTTTTGTTAGAAATCTTAACAATTGTGGACATGACAGAAGCCTCTTGTACATCACTATCTGTGATATGCAAAGAAATGCCTTCTGTTTGCCCTAGTTGGGCACCAGTTTCAGGAAAAAGTGTTCCTAGTGGGACTGTACCCTGAGTTCCTGTCAAAGTTTTGGCTGATAACTTGTGGGCGAAAGACCTCCGGATCTTCCCTTACATGGATGATTGGGTCCTCATGGTCCCACTAAGGGTATTTATGGTGGCATACCTGCAGTAGATGGTCCCATGGTTATATTGCTGGGAAAAGTCCTGTCTAATTCCATTGCAGAGGATAACTTTCCTTAGGATATTGTGGGATACTCTCCAGCTTTAATCATTAATTTCCATGGAAATGGTCCTAGAAGTTATTAAATTGACAGACTAGTGTGATATATTGAGAGTGTCCAGGCTCATGCTATTCTATTTCTTTTGGTTTTGATGCATACCATGATCTTCAAAATGACAATTTAAAACCTCAGAATGCAGGTGCTGCAGTGAATGATTATCCTGTCAGTAGTAGTTCTAGAGATGCCATGCACTAACATATCTGCTCCTGGCCTTAAAGCCTACCATCAGGTGCCGGAGTACTGCACTGCCCCACCAGTTTTCAGGCAGGTTTCCTTTCTGCAACTAAACCTATTTTAGGTGCTAATAGTGGATGCTTCAATGGTAGAGTGGAAAGTTCACCTTAACTTCGCCACTATAGAAGGATGGTGGTCCTCCTAGATCCTGACCTCAATATCAGCTAAATGAAGTTTGAAATCATCCTTCTGGTCCTTAAGACATTCAAGGTAAAGCTGATTCCAGGTCCTCTCCTGATTGAGCCTGACAACAAGTCAATTGTGTGGTGCCTGAACAAGCAAGGGATTTGGGTTAATAATGCCTTCACTTAAATCCAATAAATGTCTGGAAGTGTATCACAGAGATCTCACTTTCTATGTGATTCACCTTGTGGGTGAAGAGAATATGCTGAGTAGAGTCTGTAAGTCCTTCATCTAGTCCTGTCATGGAGCACAGGATTCAAGAGTTGTTTCAGGTTTGAATCTTCTGAAGGTGGTGCAATATGAGGTCATTTTATTTGACAGCTAAAAGAATGTGGTTCTGCCTGTTTCCTTTCAGGTAGGAATGGAAAGGGTAGCTCATTGTGGGCATGCTCTCCATCCCACGGCAGAGGAGATGCCTTCTTCCCATTCCCTCTGATTCTACACCTCTTAACAAAGTTCAGAGAAGAAAGATGAAAACAAATGCTTGTTACTTCTTAGTCACTCAGAAGGATGTGGTTTTAGGTTGTCAAGTCCCTGGGATTACAAGAAAATGTACCAAACAAATAGGTCCTCTATTTTTGGAGTGACAGTCAACTCCACATCATGACTGATCCTGTTGGTTCTCACACCCTGGGTATCAGAAATGATTGAAGTAACCAGAAGGCCCTCCACCTGACAGACATACTCTGCTGAGTGGGAAATTATTTTTATTTAGGTGGATCCAATTGCAGGTAGTTCTGATTTACCTCGGGTATCTGCAGCATACAGCCTTAGTTATTTCACTGTCACAAATTCTGCCCATCATGATCTTGTGAATGGCAGGACTTAGCCCAGAACCCATCAAACAGTTCCTTGAAGAGATTCTGCATCCCTGCCCTGCTTTGAAGAATGCTTTGCTTTTTGGGACCTAAACTTAATGATTGACCGGTTTGCCTTTTCTCATTCGAGCCAACAGGTTGGGTATTAGGGAAACTTTCTTCTTGAAAAACAGTTTTCTTGGTGGCCCTCATCTATGCGTGATGGACCTCTGAGCTGCAGACTCATACATGAATGGAATCTTATCTGGTATTTCATAACGATCAGGAATTCCATATAACCAGATGTCATTTCCTTCCAAAAGTGGTGCCAGAATTCTTCCTAACCTAATTTCAGCAAGGAATCTGCATATTCACTCCATGCAGAAGAAATGTTTGTTCTGTGCTGTATCTGCATTATTTACCAGCAGACTGTAACCACTGCATACTCTTTTGAAGAATTATTTGTTTGCATCCATTTTCATCAACATTTTTGTCTGATTTTTATCTAGTTAGAGTTATGGGGAGCCATAGCAGAGGTTGGCAAGCAGTGAATGTCTGTTTGGAAACATTTCTGCATAGAATTCTAGTTTATTTCAGAAACATATTCACGTTTGTACCATACATACATCAAGGGAAAGTATGAGGCATCACCAGCTCACCTTACCTCTTGGCTCTGTGATGTTGGAGAAGTTGGAGACCAAGGTGAAATCATTTACAACAACAGGAGGATCATGCAGCACAGACGTCCTCCAGCTGAGAAATTAACTACAGAGCCAGCACTGTGAAGCAGTAATGTGAGCCACCATACCATTGTGCAACCTCTCTTAATGCACACTTTCAAAAACTACTTCTGTCTCTTATTTTAACAAGTCCCTGCTAGCTGCCTAACCTTACCACAAGATTGGCAAGACCATGTGTTGGGTCACGGGGACCTGTGACGTACATTTCTTCTGATGTTTTCATTACTTTTGAAAAATCCTCCTTTACAGGTTTGATCTTGTGCATTGTTACAGGTTACAAAAGTCTGTCTTACCCACACCACATATGTCGTATATTTTGTTCGCTGCCCAAATTGCAAAAGCAACTTATAAGGTATTTTCAAAAAGTTGAGTTAGTTTCAAAATAAAAACCTTCTTTGCACGAGTTCAGTTATAATTCCTCACAAGATCTTAGATGTAAGCAATTCTTATGTCTCCCCATTATCATAGCTGTAGGAATGTCAGTTGTCACCCTGGACAGTGCCTCCATTTGAAACCCTTACCTGCAAATTGAAGATGAGAAATAAAAAGGGTTTACTCAAAGCTGAGGATACCCAAAAAGTCCTCTGCAGAAAACAATCCTCTCAGAATTGTGGATAAAAAAATAACATCTTGTTGCAAGCAGGTATAATAGTTTGCTATAGTTAACTGACTAGCTGCCATTTAATCTAAAAAAAACAGTAAAAGTCTTTAGGTTAAGCAAAGATTTGCAGTGTGTGTACATAATAGCTCTTTTCTAAACTGTAGGAAACATTTTTCCTAAATTCTAGCAAGGAGCCATAATAGCTCCTTGCTATAGTTCCTAGCACACAACTGTAATTTAATCAGCCAGGAAAGCCACTTCAGTTATTACCTTCACTACTTGCAGGGACTGATCTCCACCTGTTCTGCAATGCCATCAGCTACCCTCTAGCAGTCTGCTCCCAAGAACAGACACTCCCTTCCCCCCATCCTTCCTATGACTTTGTCCATAATTACTGTCTTTTTTAACATGTATTAAATCACAATTACAACAGTGACATAGATACACATATATTAAGAAACAAACCATGGTGATATTTCTTGTTTTAATGCAGTATACATTTTTAACAATTATCATTCACTCAAACATTACATAAATTACTCACTTCTTGCTATCCGTAAAGCCTCACTCCTCATGTTAAACATTATTCTGCATGATTTGTTCCTACAAATGCCATTTATTTTCATGCTGTTTGCTCCATCCCTTTCTAAAGATTCATTCTTTTTTTCTTTTACCTCCTTTACAATATTCAGTACTTCAGTTCAGTTACAGCTGGTTTAAAGTTTGATTTCCATTTCCAAGTAATTTTAGTAAAGCCTTACTATGTCTAAGCAATTCAGATCCCATGTCCCAGCTCAAAAGAATAATTGCCTTAGTTACTATCATCTTCTTCCTCAACATTTCTCACAAAGTGCTATGTAGAGAGTTTTTAAAATATGCAAGTTCATTACACTCCCAAAAAACAGGTTCCAATTTTTTCTTTCTTTCCCATCACACCTCCAGCTTTTGCTGCTGACATGAAAAAAAATGTAGGTCTGCTCGGACCATAAAAATACTTGTGCAAACACTTTCAAGCAAAATTTTTAAACCTTCTAGACTTTGTTGCATTGTTGGGAGCCTTGCAGATGCCTTTCCATTGTTCCCTTGCAGATGACTTTCCATTGTTCCCTTGCAGATGCCTTTCCATTGTTCCCTTGCAGATGCCTTTCCATTGTTCCCTTGCAGATGCCTTTCCATTCTGTCCTCAGTCTTTTCTAACCCCTCTGATTCTTTTAGTTATCAAGCAAGGTTTTGTTTGCTCTACTAATTAACCATTTTTTACCAGCAGCATATCTTCTAGACTCAAAAAGAAAAACTCTACCAGATCTGGTCTTTCACTTAGCATTCCCCTATCCATTTCTCTGTTCCTCTAGTGTGATATTGATCCCTGGTAGTTAAGACAGCCTGTAACCTGTACTGCAAGTACCTGCTTGACCTCAGCCCAGTCTACTGTGTTTCCCTCTGTAATTATTTGTTCCTTGTACCCTGGTTCAATTGCCGATTTTCTCCGGTAAATCCCATTCCCATCTAGGCTATTTTATATACCTCGACTTGCAGCAATACCCTTCAGTAAACACTTCTTTCTGCGTGCCCATTTTGGCTTTGTCCTTAGAGTACAGTCTGCTGCTTTAAAATATTCTGTATTGTTGTTTTTATTCTCAGTAAGTGCCTCTACCCAAAATCCTACTCTCCTTATTTCTCAAACTCCCCACCTGTTTTATCATCATCCCTTTCCACTTTATAACCTTCTGCTTGTGTTATGTATATGAGCCTTAACTGCATAGCTTTAAAGTATCCCTTCAAATAAGGTCATCCTAAATCTCCTTGTTCTATGGGGAGAAAACTTATCCCACTTAACTCTTGCCCTTTTTCCCCTCCCACATAAACTCTTCAGCTTTTTATTAATTATCATCCACAACTTCTCCTCTGATTAATAACAATATGCCTGACCTGTGTATCAAACTGAACAGACTAAAAACATTCTCAAAGCTTGTATCTTACCATTCATACCAATCATCAAGAGCTTCCATTTTCTCAATGTTTGTATTGTCTTCTGTTTAACCTCCTACCACATATTCTTAGCTGCCATATCAGAGTCCATTTCAGTCCATACATCTCAGTTCTTCATTTTATCATGTTCCTGTAAACATGCGTACATACACGATCGAGTTGTATGGTGACATAGTTTACCACTATAGCCTTTGTTTTATCTTATGTTTAAATCCCAGAATTAAGCCGCGGTGGTACAGCGGTAGCATTGTTGCCTCACAGAAAGAGGTTCTCCTGCTCGATTCATGGCTGGAGAGCCTTCTGTGTGGAATCTGCATGTCCTCCCCACGGTCAAGTGGCCTCCGAAAGATATGCGTGAATAGGCGTGCCTTCGCTGAAGGTTGGGCATCGGGCTGGCAACTCAGCACCATAAAAATCTACTGCCAATCATTAGCGGACCGGAGTTCCGCTGTGGCGACCCCTAACCGGGAAAAGCAGAAAAGACAAACAACAACATGTTTAAATCCCAGAATTACTTGAAACTGTTTCAAAATGTTCCACAACTCTGTAATGCCCTTTCATGAATTTTAAAAAGTAAAAAAATATAATCTGTAAATAAAGCTAATTTTTCTTGATTCTCATACCATTTGTACCCTTGAATTTGTGAGCCATATAGTTTCTTTGACAGTGACTCTTAAGTATAAAGCAAAAAAAACAGAAGGGAAAAGAGGATACTCATCCCTTATTCCTCTGTTCAAATGGATCTACTTCAGTAGATCGAACTTTTACTAGTTCGAACCACATATGGCTCAGACCATATGTTTGAACTCGTAAAAGTTCGAACACTGATGTAAAACTACATAAAACCAAAAAACACAAAACTAAATGTCTATAGCAGGGTATCCTCCCACACCCTCCGTACTTAAATGTGCCAATTCCGAGATCACTCTACATTGCAGAAATGGGAACTCTTCCCTTTCCACTCTGTACGGAGATCTCCATTCAGTCAGATCAGACTTTTACAAGTTCAAACATATGGTCTCAGCCATATGAGGTTCGAACTTATAAACGTTCGATCTACTGAAGGGGACCCATTCAAACACAGTTTGTTGGAGAGTAACTCTCCTACCTTAACTCTTGCCTCCGACCCTTCATATAGCCTTCTAATTAAACTTATTATTATTATCATGGAATGTAAATGCTGCCACTGCTCTACTCAGAAAATCTCAATTGACTCTATTGAATACTTTCTCTGCATCAAGGCCCACCAATAATAATAACATTTTCTTACATTCTGCTTCCCTTTGAATCATCATCATAGGTTCATTGGTTCATAGGAAGTTAGTAGGCTAGTGGCCCTAGAGCCTTTATAAGCCTAGCCATGTTAATCCAGGTTTTCCCCAGTTGTCATTGGTTAGATAGATGTACTTTACAGATCAGCACCAACTACCCCTGTCCATGAGGGACATGGGTGTCACTCCCGGGGTGAATTTGTGGTCACCCATCCATTTGTCCAGATTACACTTGAATGGGGTCATTGAGGAGCTCCACTTCACATGAACTGTAAGTTTATTCCAGAGCAGGGGCAATTTCTGGGAGACATACCTGTCTCTCCAGCATGTTATGTTAATGTCACTGGTAAGGCTGAGATCCCTAGAACGAGTGACTCTAGAGCCATTTGATTTGCTGATCTGCAGCATTTCCATCAGGTTGGGGTCAGAGATTGCACTGTAGGCCAGCCACAAGTCACCTCTCAGTAACCTGTATGATACAGAGTACAGTAACAGGGCTTTCAGTCTATCCATGTAGGTCATGGTTTGGAGGCCTTGTATCTTCTTAGTGAGAAACCTCTGTGGTCTCTCCAGTTGCTGTAGTTGTCTGGTGAGATACATGCAGAAGGGAGCATTGTACTCTATTAATGGCCCGATTTTAGGGTTGAGTAAAGTGGGGTTATAACATCCGTAGACCTGTATGTGATGCCGGTACTTATAAGATACGCACTGTAGAAGGCTTTCCTTACCACTTTGGAAACCTGGTGGTCAGAGTTCAGATTGCTGTTGACCTGTGTTCTCAGATCTCACACCACTGGATTTGAATTTAGAGGGGTGCTGTCAATATTGTAATTAGTGGGGAATTCTGCTTTGTCAAATGGGATAATAGTGCACTTTTTGCATTTAATTTTAGACTGTGACTTTGGCACCAGTCATTTGTTTATGTTAGCCCCTCTTGTAATATGTTAACATCATTGGGGGACTCGATGATTGCACCTAGTTTAGAATCATCAATGTAGTTAGTAACCCAAAGGCCATCTGCTTTAGCCTGGACTTACAAGAAATAGAGTTCAAATAGTAAAGGACCCAGTACAGATCTTTGTGGTACACCACTGGTAAGGGGCCTACTGGTAGAGGTGGAATAACCAACTTTGAGAGTATGTGTTCTGTTTTTGAGCCTATTAGCTACCCATCTAGTGATGTAAGGATTAACACATAGCTGTGAGAGTTTTTCAATGATACCTGAGTGGGGGATTGTGCCAAAGGCTTTGGCTAGGTCCAGATACGCAGTATGCACTGTCTTACCTTCATCCAGGGCTTTGGTAACTTTCTTGAGAAAGTCTACCAGGTTCAATAAGCATGATCTACCCTTAACGAAGCCAAACTGGGTTGGGACTAGAGTTTGAAGGTCACCTATGTCCTCGTTGATAAGGTCCATGATGATCCTTTCCATGGCCTTGCAGATGAAGCTGGTTAGACTTATGGGTCTATATTTCCCAGAGTCGGTTAATGGCCCCCCTTTATGCAAGGGGATTACTGTTGCTAATCTCCATTCTGCTGGTACAAAGCCAGTTCTCAGGCTATGGTTAAAGAGAATGGCAAGTGGGTCAGCTAGGTCCTATTTTAGATTGTTTAGCAAGCAACCTTGGATGTTATCTGTTCCTGTTGACTCCATGTTTTTGGCCTTGGAGAGCTCAGAAATAACTTGATGCCTAGAGATATTAGGTAGAGAGCTGGAGTCAGGTATGCTTTAGGGCATGGCTGGTGGGGATAGGGTGTGAGGTTTGCACCAAATCTGTCAAATAGCAGGTTGGAAATTTCTTCCAGTATAGTGTGAGTGATACCATCTACTACCAGTTCACACATAGCTGGGCACTCCCTCTTAGATTTTGTACATAGTTAAAGAATGCCTTATGATTGTCCTTGACCACAGATGCTATTTTAGCTTCATAATCAGCATTAGAGGACTTTACAAGACTTCTGATTTGCTTGTTTAATCTGTGTGGATAATTCTTCCTCTGCAGAGGCAGTAGCCTCTTGTTCTTGGACATCAAGTTTCTTCCTTTTATTATACAATCTGTTTATACTAGATGTCCCCAAGGTGGCTTGCTTTTTGGGAGGGCCTGGTTTTAATCCAGTCAGGTATAGCTGAGTCTATATAGTTGCTAAGATGATTATACAGGGCAGTTGTGTACATCTCGCATAGGAGTAATTATTGCCTGTGATTGCAGGGGGTCTAAAACTTTTTTATACCCTCACTTGTTAGGCTTTAGTTTTCTTGGGAGAAGTTTCATAGTGTGTGATCATCATGGTTTTAATCCAGTCAGGTATAGCTGAGTCTATATAGTTGCTAAGATGATTATACAGGGCAGTTGTGTACATCTCTGCATAGGAGTAATTATTGCCTGTGATTGCAGGGGGTATAAAACTTTTTTATACCCTCACTTGTTAAGCTTTAGTTTTCTTGGGAGAAGTTTCATAGTGTATTTGCTCTTTTGGGGGTGTGGCATCCAATAGTTACTTCAGTTGAGACTGATTCATGGTCTGACCTTACCAGGAAGGGCATCACACAAGAGGCAGTGCAGTGACCACCAATGTTGGTGAGTATTATGTCAAGGGACATTAGAGCCTCTTGTGGGGGTGCAGACTATCTGTTCCAGAGCATTTGCATTGACAAAGTCCAAGAACCTCTGGGTGAGTATGCTTGAACTCGTGTATGTTAATCTGTCGATTGAGGGATAATTGAAATCTCCCATGACTAAGGTGTTAGGCTGTGTGGCAAGTGACTCCAATAAGTACAGGTAAGCATTGTGTTTCTCTTGGTTCATGGAGGGGGACTTATAGCTAGCAATGATGTGGTAGGGTGTTTTGCCTATAGCTAATTGGGCATGGAGTAGTTCAAGAGAGTTGTACTGTTTGACCAATCTGGAGCTGTACTTGGCTTTAATGAAGATGGACACACCTCTTTAATGAAGATGGACACACCTCCACCTTTGGTTCTTTCATACTCATTCTGAGATCTGAACATGTGGAAGGCATTGCAGCCTAGTACAACTGGAGTGCTCTCTGCAGCCTTGAACCATGTTTCAGTGACTGCACAGACATCACATCTTCCAAGGTGAGGAGTGCTTCCAGGGAGTGCAATTTCGTGTTTAGACTCCTAGCATTAAGCAGCAGAGCCTTGAGTATGTCTCGAGTGAATTTTGCTGTCGGAAATGTTGCCATTTTTTATACTGCCTAAAAAAGGCAGTATGAGGAGGCAAGCACATTAGCCAGTATCCAAAAGCCTAGAGGAGACAGGTGCAAACCATCTCTGACAAAGCAGTGTGGCTTGTCGACCATGTCTTCCCAGGCTGACAAATACTGGAACCCCCCTGGAATGACACTATAAGATAAGCCAATTGCTGAAGTCAATCATTTTTTGTTTATGTTGTGGCATCATCCTGGTAGAAGGTAGAATGCTGCTTAGGGCTAGGGTCATACCTGCTTGGGACACATAATGTAAGAGTCCAGTTATGTTTCCCTTTATATAGACCAGTTAGGTACATCTCAAGTCATTCACCCAAATTTGGATTGCGACAGAGTCATAACGGTACTTATTGTTGAGTGACCTGAGTGCA
This sequence comes from Protopterus annectens, assembly GCF_019279795.1. NCBI lineage: Eukaryota > Metazoa > Chordata > Ceratodontiformes > Protopteridae > Protopterus > Protopterus annectens. The sequence goes on along the minus strand of NC_056741.1, from coordinate 1,268,614,803 downwards.
TGCATGATCTGACAGATCCTGGCACCCAATAGGCAGCTGTCTGTGACCTTCTCCTTGTCCAGGGCTGGTGAGGGGGACATTTGTTTGTATCACTATGGAGTCACCTGTGACCAAGACTTTAGGTTTTGAGGTGTTTGCCTTAGGGGCTTATTTGGTGACACTGACATGTGTGTTATGTGCAGTGGTTTCTCTACATGTTGAGGTGTGTGCAGATAACTTGTGCTTGGGAGGTCTCTGATCATTTGGTAGGCTTCTAGTGAGTACCTCCGAGTATGCGGGTTTATATGTTGTGTCCTGAACTTGTGTGAGAGGTGAAGCATGTGAGCTGACAACATGTTTGTTGACTTGTTTTTTTGTTGTATAACAGGATTGTTTCCAAATGGATAGTGTAAATACATCTCTCACGTATGGTATTTGTTTGTTTCAGGGCTAACTGGTTGTCAGTGTACATGAGACAGGTAATTACTACATTGCCTCCGGATGGCCAAGTCAATAAGGCTGGCTGGAGAAATGGTGGGAAAGTGACCATCCATAATGACAGGTTTATACCATAGTACTGTTAGGGAGTGGGTAAGTTAGATCAGTTTATGATGTAGGAATAACAGAGGGGCTTATTCTGTTGACAGTTTAGGGTGAAGAGCAGTGGTGATGCTGCTTAGTGTGCAGTTGAGTTACCTGCAGAGCAGCATGGGACTTGAGAGGGTTGTACTGACAGATGTCTAGGAAAAATTTAGGTTTCCAGGGGTTTGCAGCTATACAGGGCAATGCTAACCCCCGTTGTGCAATGCACAGCTACACACAAACGCAAGGCTTAAATACAGGCAAAATTAAACAGTTTTAAGACAAACTACTAATAGGGAAGCCCCAAAGTGAGCCTTTCTCCAGCAGTCCCCAGCTCAGATGGAACCTGAACTACACACTTCTGCCACAAGGGTGCAGGGTGGCCCTCTTAAAGTAAGATGGCTGGTTTAGAGCACAGTAATACCAAACAGTATAGGTTCAGCAAGTCTGAATCTAGCCGAGGCAGTAGTACAGAATTTCAAATGCAGGAAAAAAATGCAGACACAATCAGCAATTTAAATAAATACAGTTAACAACGTGCAATACAGGCTTTAAATATACTTATTTTTCAGTTGTTTGTAATGGATGCCTTGGATTTCAGTTCAGATGCACTCCAGATCTCTGATTAATGTCACCAAACTCTGGGCAGCTCCAGTTAACTGAGAGTAAACCCTTGCAAACACCAGGCTTAAATACAGGCAAAATTCAACAGTTTTAATACAAACTATCAATGAGAGCCCCAAACTTGAGCCTTTCTCCAGCAATCCCCAACTAGATTTAGTAAGTCTGAATCTGGCTGTGCTGTATAAGGCAGTAGTGCAGAATTTCAAAGTGCAGAAGAAAATGCAGATGCAATCAGCAAAAATACGTGCTTTAAATATACTTATTTTTCAGTTATTTGCAATGGATGCCTTGGATTTCAGTTCATATGCACTCCAGATCTCTGGCTAAGGTCATCATTGTTCTATTAATGCTGTCAAATGTTTGCCTGTCCTCCACAAAACCACATTTATCTGTATCTAGTAACTTTAGCACCACCTTTCACAGTCTCTTAGCTAGTGTGGTCATAAATGTTTTATAGTCCCAAACTAAAATTGAAATGGCTCTATATAAATCTGGATCTGAAGTGTCTTTACTCTTTTGGGTAATACAGCCACTATAGCTCTCTTCCAAGATGCAGGTACCACCCCTTTTTAAAATAGCGTTAAACAATGTCTTTCAGATCATTATCACTTTCTTCCCTCCCGTATTCTAAACTTCATCAAGAGTACCATCCATTTCTAGAGACTTTCATGTTGAGTGATTATACTTCACCATTTTTATCTCATTTCTTCCTCTCTTAGCTATTAAATGTTGAGCCTTATCTGTCTGTAACCTTCACGTAATTTAGTCTTCCATAAATACTACAATTTGTGCCTTTTCTTGGCTTCCACTTTCCTCTGCTTTATACAACTCTTAACGTTTCTGAAATATCTCTAATATCTCTATAGGATGTCTGGTTATCCTTCCTGTCATAGGCTCCCTAAGTATGGTGACAACCAGTTCAACTTTATGTTGCCTAAATCATTGTGATAAAAGATTTTGGGTTTAGGTTCATAGGTAAGCTCTAGGCTAGCTACCCTTGCAGGCCATTTTAAGCCAAGCCATTTTCCCTTTTCATGCTTGAAATAACCAATCCCATTTGGTTATAGCTTGGCCTTACCCATCCCGTGGTCAGTATTACACCTAATGAGAATAACTGGGATCATACCATAGATAATTTGAGGAGACCTATGCATGGAATTAAGCGTTTAGGAGCTGTCCGTTGGTAGTACAGAGGGCAGTCCTAAGGTAAATTTTCTGTTTGTCATCCATAGATCTAACTTGCACTTCAAAATGGACAGGGATGAACTTTGTTTTATGTGATTGGCACAGAAATAGCAAGCTTTCTAAACTCATGCATACTATCCAAATTCTGCCTTATTTTCCTTTTATCACTCTGCCATTGTTCCTCTCCTTTTTCTGTGAAAGTCCCCTTATAATGGAATATTTCAAACATTGTCAACCCTTTGAAACAATTCGTATTGTTTCCCATATATTTTCCTGTCTAATTTCTGCTCTGTTTTTAAACTCCATTTTCATTTTATCCCATTCACTAGCTGCCCCTCCTGAAGAATATTTTTATCTTCCCTAATAACTGTAATATCAGTCACTTCCCCTCACTCCCCAAACGAAATAACCTACTAAAATGAATAATTTCCTAAACAAGTAATATCAAAAATCTCATAATACTCACAAACTTCACTCTCAACCTGTTCAGTCCCATTTCCAGTGACCTGAATACTCTTAATACAGTTCAACCTCACCCACTCATATCTCAGCCTACTAGACCCAGCCTCAGTACAACTCAACACTCACTCCTAAATCTCATATTAACTAACAAACCTTCTCTTATATCAAACATCACCATCCATCATTTTTCAGTGACCACTGCCCTATTACCTTTCTATCCATTATCTATATGTAAACATACTCCCAAAGCTCATATTTTCCTGTAATAAATCACAGAATAACATTAACAAACTTAAATCCACCCTCTCCTTAACTGACTTGTTATCAGTTTTGAGCTCATCTGACCCTAACACTGTTGAAAAACTACTTACCTCTATACTGACTGACCTGCAAAACTCATGCTTTTTCGTAATCCAAAGATTATACAAACCTAAAACTAACAACTGGTTAACCTATGAGCTTAGAATGTTTCTGCAAATCAGACAGGGCATGGAATTCTTGGAAAGCACTTCCTGCTACTATAAACACAGTGTTATAGCTAGCTATGCAACCTTTCCATGAATTCCACATCCTTTCAATTTTCTTTTCTGATTTCCTTTCTCACTTCAGCAACATTCCCAGCCCTTTCTCTAGCCAATCCAAAATTGCATCTGACACTTCCAGCTCCTCTGCATACATCCCTACATTCTACTTCAGAACTATCACATCCAAGGACATCTATCCTCTGCTTGAACAAAGTAAACTTCAAAGCCACCCCCTGGTACTGACAGCCTTTACCCGTGGTTTATTCATTACTGTAGAGATAGCATCACAATCCCAGTAAAACACACCTGCAATCTGTATGTTACTTAATATTATGCCTATTATCTGGAAAATCCCATTGTAAATCCTCTCCCTAAAAAAAACAGTCTCTCTAATTCATCATACTTTTGGCCCATTTCTATTCTCCCTTCCCTTGGAAAGATTCCGGAACAGTGACTTTATTTTCAACTCAGTGTATCCAGTACCACCTTCTTCCCTGAAAAGCAGCATGGTCTGTTCACAGTACATCCACAGCTATCTGGACACTCGGTGGCAACATTCTTCACCATATTAAGTGTCTCAGTGTGTTATTTCCTTTTTATTTTTACAACATTCTTCTTGGAATGGATAAAGACCTAATTACTAGAGCAATTTTTACTGACCTCACCTTTACTGATCTTGTTAATCACTCAGTTCTCCTTGACCAATTCACTGAAATAGGCATTAGTGATGACACACTGTCCTGGTTCAAAAACAAACTCTGTAATAGCCTCTCTACATCAGTCCCTCTGCAGATCTATTCCTGTACCTCTCCTATTTGCTGTTTACATTAGCAAACTTTCTTTTGACTTACCCCATCTTCCTCTCCTGCTTTCTGCTGATGACATGGTCCTGTTCTGCTCCACCCATTCTGCCTCTTCTCTTGAACATGAACTTTAGCCTGATTTTCAACTCCTTATTCAATAGGTCAGTGATAAACAATTATTACTAAACTCCCCTAAAACAAAATCAATGCTTTTTGGTACTAGGTAAAAGCTCCCTTCAGCCTCCAGGCCTCTGAAAATCCTTGATCTTGTGAATAATACAATTGAAAATGTAATTTTATTCAAATACCTAGGGATTTGGTTGGACCCCTTCCTAAATTTCCAACTCCACCTGGATACAAACAAAAATCAACTCTCTCCTGGAATAATAGAATCTCCCCTTTTCTATCCTATCCAGACCCTGTAGAAATGCCAAAGGTAAAGGTATCTTACTGGCCCAGCTATAATATTGTCTCCCACTAATTGTTACAACTTCTAAAAGAAGTATATCCATCATTCAGTCCATTTCAAATGCTATTTGTAAATTCATCACTCTCCCCACTAAATGAACACCACTGCAAATCCCTTGAAAAAGCTAACTGGCTATTTGTGAGACAATGTGCTGCTGTTTTACTTGCCTCTCAACTACAGTATTTGAACTTAACAAGAATGACACCTTCCCTCCACTAGCTTCCCGATTATTCAGAGCAAATCCAGATCATGGTCAAATGAGACCCTAGGCAGGGTAATGGATCCCCTGCCAGCCATTCCAGTGTTCCATTATTTAGCTATTTCTCCCCAGTTACCATAAACACTGTTCAAACCTGTCAATGTGAATATTCTTTTTTTTTTTTTACTTCTACAATGATTGCAGATATTTGGATTTAATTTAAAACGTCTATTTTAAATATTATAGCACAAACACTGATAGCCGTTTGCTAAACAAACAATACAGTCTCACAGTGAAGTCAGACTTAGCATGAAGAGCAAACTTCTCTCCCCTTGAAACTCATTCATTGAAATGTCATTGAAACACACATTCAAAGAAAATGCATCTGGATAGTGGAGGATTAAGTTTACCTTTGGGCTGTTTTCAAAGCATAGGCTCTTTGCACACATTTTTAAGGCCATGCATACATGCATATGTTCTTTGATTCACCTTCCTGATTGTACTACATTATATTCCTTGTATAATATAGCACCACTTGTTAGAATGTGTTTTAAATTTGAAGTTTTGAACATTTTTACAGTAAGCAATGAAACAAAATGTATGAACCAATAATGACAAAACTACCCACTTCAGAACATTTCAATCATAAAAGGCCACTCATACTTCTGCCATTAGAATACACCAATATCAATCAATAAGCACAATCTCTGCAGAAGTAAGTCATCCAAATAATTCCACATTAAAAAGATCTATAACTAATGAAGAGGCTGTTACTGGCAAACAACTTTACATTTCAGTGTTTCATCTACAAATTCAGTGTCTGCTGCCCTTGAAGAATTAATTGCCAGTTTTACATTAAAAAAAGTTGGCAAGCTGGTAATATTGCAATAGGGAATAGCTGATAAACTGACAAGTTCATAGTTATTAGGCATCTCCTTCAAAGGATAAGATTCAGAAGTGTAGCACCCCATCTCCTCTTAAAGTGCACCAGAGTATCACTAATCAGTTTACATGGTGTGGGAGTAAAACCCACAGCCTTCTGCTCCAAACATAAGTATACTACCTGTTGTGCTACTGACACTGCTTCTAAATTCTAGAGAAACAAACACACTGTCATTTGCTAACTAAAACAGTTGTACATTGCAAACAGATATAGCATGAGCAGCAGTAAACTTCTCTTCCCTTGAAACTCACAGTTCCTTGAAAATGCCCCGAAACTCTTAATTCCTTGAAAATACACTGAAAGTCAAACTCACAATTCCTTCAGCAGTCTGGTAGTTGGTGTAGAGGATTCAAACTCTTGTCTCCACTGAAGCTTGCAATTCATTAAATAATCTGGTAGTTGGTGTAGAGCAGAGGTTCTCAAAGTGTGGGTTGCGATGAAATGGGGGTCGCAAGCTGATTTTGGGTGGGTTGCAAGACTGATTTTCTTTTAATTAAAAAAAAATTTTTTTTTTTAAGAATGTCCTTTGTGTCCGGTCACACAAATGCAGAAGACGGAAACAGGTCACAAACACATGTTGCGTCTGTAAGACCGATTGTTTACGTCTTCGTCTTACATATGCATGGAATTTGAATTCAAGAGGATGTTTGGACTGCGGACCATGAATGGACTAGGGAGAGGTATGTGTGTGTTTAAGAGGTAGTGTGTGTGTGTGTGTGTGTGTGTGTGTGTGTGTGTGTGTGTGTGTGTGTGTGTGTGTGTAAGACAGAGGTAGGGGTGTGTGTAAGAGTGAGGTGGAGGGTCATACCTCTCAACTGTCCAGATTTCCACAGAATGTCCACATTTTTGCCTGATACTTTTGGTCTGTTTCTCATAAAATTGTATTTTGCTGGCAAATCACTGGCAAATCACTGAGGACTGAAGTCAGAAAATAATGGCAGACATTTGAGCTTTATGCTTCATATCCTTCAGAAAATTCATATTAATGCAAAACTTGTTGATGTCCTTACATTCACTGCTGCAGCATTCTTAACCTATGGAAATTCCCTCCATAGAAATCCAACGTCTCGCCAGTCTACCAATGACTCCTGTTGCTTTAAAAATATGACGAACATCAAGCAAACACTCATTGCATAGCATAGGGTATAAAGGTGACGTTCGCGTCTAGCATAGTCAGAACTACTTTGGCACCAGTCCAAACATATCTTTTCACCATCGGTCTGCTTAACTGCATCTGTTTTCTGCCAGTTGAATGCATTTCCGTTCTCCAGTGACTACATATGCCTGTTTCCTGACTTCTTTACAATTGCAGATAAGTGCCCTGTTGGTGTTTTTGTTTTCTCATCTTGTTTTGTGGTCCATGGGGTTTATGTCATCCAGGAAGGGTTAATGCCAGTGTAGGAGACAGATTCCCCATAAAGGCTGCCACAATAAGTGTCTTTTTTGTCTAGGAGCTTCTCATAAGCATACACCTTGTTCAGTTTGTCAGGCGCTTGTTTCAAGAACCCTTCACGTTAGACTTTCTTCCCTTTCCTTGTAACTTGAGAACCAGCGTCTTAAGCTTCTCAGTAAAGATACAATGGAAGGAATCTCCTGCCCTGAGGGTCAACCATTAGGGAAGAAGAATGTGAAAAAGGTACAACCGGAATCTTCCACTGACCAGCCTCTACCAGGTGTTTCTCCCAAGGTTGTTAACAAACCTGGAGGCTCACCCATCTGTGTTGTCGGATTACTATGCCATGATCATCTTGGAGGCTGGTGAGGATCTGACTGGCAGCACATCAGAAGAGGCTTTGCAGGCATCTGTCTTGGATGTTCAGGGGAACCACTGTTGATTTTTTCCTAGGGGCCTAGGGGAGTTTCTCTGTTTTTAGTTGGGGGAGAAGTTCCAACAATGGTTCTCGACTGTCATCCTGGGTCTGAGCCTTCTCAGTTTTTTGGAGGGGACGTTCCCTTAAAAAAAGGAAACAAAAAGATGAACATGTTTCTTCTGCTGTTAGGGATCCACAAAGTGACTGGCAGGCCTTTACTCTGGGGCTATGTACTGCTTTAATGTCATTAAAACCTCCTCAAGGGATTTTCGGATTCTGCTCCTCCTTGGTCCTCTACTCTCCTTAAAAGGCCTAGAGAAAAGGATTCTTCAGAGACTGAGTCAGATTCTGATGATGAATCCCTGACTTATTCTACTCAAATTCCCTTCCTTTAGACTATGGGTCAGAGGAGGAGGAATATATTAGTCCAGGTGTACCTTTTGAGGAAATTTCCTTTAGGGACACACTTTCTAGGATGATGGATTTTTTTTAAGTGGGATTGTGCTCAGGTCTCTGATATCCATAAGAGGTACTATGAGTTGCTGCAGCTGGAATCTCCTAAACCTTCTGCTATTCCTCCTGTATTGGCTGCTTTGCTGGATGCTTTTTCTAATGCCTGTAATGCACCTGATTCTCTGCCCCCTGCTCCCAAAAAACTGACAAATTTTATAAGGTGCCTGAGGATTGTTATTTTTTATATAAATGTCCTGATGCTGACCCCTCTGTAATGTCTGTAGCCTCTGATAAGCCACCTCAATTGTTTCCTTCACCCAAGTTATTGCCTTCTGACAAGGACAGCAGAGCTATGGAAAGGCTGGGTAAGAAGGTTTGCACTTCTGCTACTCTAGCTTTTAGGGCCATTAATTGTCAAACCTATATGTCTAGGTATGTGTTAGCTCTTCTTTTTCAGGCCTGTCAGCTTAAAATTTTCCATACTCTGAGGGTAAAACTTCTGTTCTTTCCTTGCTAGGGACTTCCTCTCAAGTCATTCTTCATTCTATTAAATGTAGTTACGATTCAGCAGATGCCTCTTCTAGGGCTACTGTTTTTGGTTCAGTGATGAGGAGCTATTCTTGCATTAAGCTTCAACCTCTACCTGATGATATTAAGGCTAAGTTGATGGATGTTCCTCTGGATTCTAAGCTTTTGTTTTGGGAAGCTGCTGCTGGGTTTTTTTAAGTCCCTTCAGGATAAGGGTAAGGTCTTACAAATGCTTAAACATGTATTTGTTTCTCCTGTGCGTACATTTCAGAGAAACTACCCCACTAAACCTGCCTGTGTTTGTAGGCAATCCTACCCTTCTACTAAAAGCAAGAAGAGTAGCAAACAGGCTCCTCCTGCTAAGGCTTCTCACTTTTCAGGGACTCCAAAACCTTCCTTTCCAGACAAACTAGGTGCTGTATGACTATCCATCCCTTCTCAGCCACATTCAACTTTCTCTTCCTCTTTGGCTTCAGATCACTCAGGATTCTTGGCGTCTGTCAGTCATCCATCAGGGGTACTTCATGCTGTTGAAATCCTGTCCTCCTTTTATGGGCATTCCTCAGTCTCCTCAGGAACAACTTCCCTTTTTCCTAGAGGTTCTTCAAAAATCTCTTGACTGAGGGTACTATTCAAGGGGTGCCTGTGTCCCAAAGGGGGAAATGGTTCTACTTCAGACTGTTTCTAGTGCCCAAGAACGACTGCACTTGGAGACCTATTCTAGACCTCTCTCATCTAAACACTTTTCTAAAAGTGCCTTCCTTTTGGATGTTGTCCCTTCAGAATCTGTTTCCTGCCTTGATCCCGCAGGCCTGTATGGTGTCTCTGGTTCTCAAGGATGCTTATCTCCATATTCCAATCCATCCTCTTTTCAGGAAGTTTTTGCTTTTCTCTGTTGCTTTCTGTTTTTTTTTTTTTTTTCAGTTCTCTGCTTTGCCCTTTGGCCTTTCTTCTGCCCCAAGGATGTTCACCAAATGCCTTGCTCTGTGATTGCTTTTAGCAGGCTTCAAGGGACCCAAATATTTCCTTACTTGGATGACCTGTTGATTCGGGCATCCTCTCCAGAGACCCTTTTGCAAAATCTTCACTTTGCTATTTACCTTCTTCAGAGTCTGGGTTCACTACAAATTTCAAAAAGTCTTCTCTGACACCTTCTCAAGATCATGGTTTTCTGGGTTGCAGGATACAGATGGTGCCAATGCTTGTTTCCTTGACCCCTCCATAGGCCTTAACTCTCATTTCTTTCTTTCACACTCTTCTTCCTCTGGCTTCCATTAATGCCAGGGAGTTTCTGAAAGCTCTGGTTTTCATGTCTTCAACAATTCTAATGCTCCCTCTGGCCAAACTTGACATGAGAATGTTTCAGTGGTTTCTGAAGTCAGTGTGGCTTCAACGTGCACATCCTCTGGACTTTGTAGTTCCTCTTCTTCCTTGTCTCAGACAGGAACCTCTCTGGTGGATTCAGCAGTTATCTGTCAATCCAGGGATCCCTTTTCATCCCCCTCTTCCCTCTCAGGAATTGTTTACAGACGCTTCAGACATAGGATGGGAGGGTGGCATTTGGCTCTCTAAAACTTCACGGGGTGTGGTTGCCTCATAGGCAGAAGAAGCACATCAGCGTTAAAGAGATGAAAGCTGTTCTGCTGGTTCTTCAGGCATTTCGTCTCTCATGGTATTCACAGACAATACCACAGTGATGTTGTAATACTCTCCCCACTATCCAAAATCATGGAGAAATGCATCCACACTCAGCTCCTAAATTTCCTAACAGAAAATAAAATATTATCCCCATCCCAACATGGATTCTGACCATATCACAGTACCACCACTGCACTCCTGTCATTCATGGACACTGTGACCCAAGCAAGGGACACTGGAAAAAATTGTCTCCTCTCTATTTCTGGACCTCTCCAAAGCCTTCGACACCATATCCCACCCCTTACTCCTGGAAAAGCTATCCAATCTGAGAATGTCATCCCCTCCCTCAACTGGTTCTCTGATTATCTAACCAACAGACAGCAAGCCACTAAATGGCTCCACTCTTTCCAACCATTCCTCAATATACACACAGGAGTTCCCCAAGGATCCATATTGGGAGCTCTCCTTTTTAGCATATTCATTAATGACTTCCACTCCACCCTCCCCCTAAATCCTGTAATACAGTATGCAGATGACTCAACCATTATCTGCATTGCTGACTCTGCTGACAAACTCCTAGCTAGGGCTCAACATGCTTTCTCAATCACTGAGGAATGGATGAATAATAACCATCTAGCCCTTAACCCCACCAAAACTAACTTGCTTCTATTCACCCCCCAAAAAATCAACCCCCCTAAATAGAGCAGATTTTAATATCTAGTCATAAAACAAAACTTGCATTAGAGCAGTATCACAAACTAAACTTCTAGGGGTTATAATAGACGAATACTTAACCTTCGATCTACACATTCAAAACTGCATAAAAAAACCATCAGAAACTAGGCACCCTCTGTAAGCATAAATTGTACCTCACACCCACTGCTAGACAAACCCTTGCACTACCCTATTTGCTTCCTTCACTTTTATACAGTGCCCATTTGTTCACTAACATTCAAAGCTCCATAAAATCCAAGATCGAGTCCTGTTACAACAAGGTTGCCAGGTTCACTACCAACAAAACTTACTCCTCCATCACTGCATCTCCCTACGCAAACTAAAATGGCTCAAACTTCCCCATCACCTAACCTACCTGCAGTTAACCACAGCTTGCAGTATCATTACAAAACCTTCCAATTGTCCATCCCTCATCTCCCTGTTTACTCTCCATAAGCCCTCCCGACTACTCAGATCTGAAAATCAATTCCTTCTAAAAGTGCAAATACCCAGTCTAGCAGTGGGTCAATCTCTCTACTTATGTGCCATTGCTAAAACTTGGAATTCCCTACCCAGCTCTATCAGAACTATTTCCAATTACATATCCTTAAAAAAGTCTCTAAAACAGCATTTCTTAGCCCTATGGCAATGTACATGTGGGTACGACTACAGAACATCTCCCCCCACCTGAACTCGCTAACTTTTTTCTCCTCTCTGCTTAACAGTTGTACAACTATCTCTTGCTGTCTTCACTCTACAGTATCCAAAGCAGATGATATATTGTACTTTGTATATAATGTATACTGCCTTTGTTATTCTAGCTAGAAATTTATGATAAGATTGTATGTCTGTTTTTTTAAGTTATTATCTATGTATGTAGAAAATGTGATTGTATTTAAATTTCTTTTGTATGTGGAGTTTTTCTCCCCGGGCCTCCACTGAAAATGGGCACCTTTTGGCCCAGTGGACCATCCCGGCAAATAAATAAATAAATAAATAATGTGGTATATAAACAAACAGGGAGGAACAAGATCTTATCTTCTTTGCCTGTTGGCACCTCTGGCATGGGAACTTGCTGTCAAGTATCAAGTGATTCTTCAGACAGTTTATATCCCTTCTGGTCAGAACATTATAGCAGACATTCTGAGCAGGTCCTTAATTCAGTCCCATGAATGGATGCTTCACAGAGATTTGTTTCTGGACATTAGCCACCAGTGGGGTACTCCCCAAGTGGATCTTTTTGCCTCCCCTCTGAACAGACAAATTCCTGTGTTTTGTGCCAGAGTCCCAGGTCTTCTTGTGTGGAAGGCGGATGCCCTCTCATTTTCTTGGAAGGGGGTGTTTCTTTATGCATTCCCTCCCCTTCCTCTCATTCTGATAGTCCTGTTCAAAATTCAACATAATGTTCCCAAAATCTTGTTGGTGACTCCCATTTGGCTTCAGCAGCACTGGTTCCCTCTTCTTCTGCATTTAGCCAGGGGCAATCATCACAAGTTACCTCACAGGGATGATCTACTCTCACAAGGCAAGGAATCTCTCATCCTTGCCCATCTGTCCATGCTTCAACTGACACTGTGGGTGATAGGATTTTGATTCCTCATAGACAGCTTTTTTCTGAGGACATGCTGCAAGTCCTGCAAGAGGCCAGGAAACCTACTACTAGGAAATCCTACTTATCCAAATGGAAAAGGTTTTCTATTTTGTATCTCTCTTGTAACCTGGACCTACTTACTGTGGATGTTCCCTTGGGTTTCTTTTATTTGTGTGAGTTGCTCAATGCTGGTTTGGCCTTTTCTTCTATTAAGGCGCACTTATCAGCTATCTCTGCCTTTTTTCTCATCCTTTACTTTCTAGATTTGAGGTCAAACCATTTCTTAAAGGCATCCTTAATATTAGACATCCCAAGAAGCCTGTTCCTCCTCCCTGGCATCTTAATTTTGTTGTGGAGAAGTTGACTCAGGCTCCTTTTGAGCCTGCTGCTTCAGCTTCCTTGCAACATTGTTCCTAGAAGACAGTTCTTTTGTTAGCTCTTACTTCTGCCAGATGGGTGTCTGAGTTACAGGCCCTTAAGGCTTGTCCTCCTTTTTTGATCTTTCATGAGGACAGTATCCTTGCACTCTAACCCTTCTTTTATGCCTAAGGTGGTTAATGAGCTATCACTAAATCAGTCCGTTAATCTGCCTATTTTTCCCCCTGTCTGCAAACTGACAGTGAGAGAGTGCTGCATACTTTGGACATGCAAAGGCAACTCAGGGTTTATCTGGACAAGACTAACGCTATTAGAAAGTCTGATCAGTTATTTGTTTCTTTTCATCCTAGATCTTTGGGACTTCCTGTATCCAAGCAAAGTATTTCTTCTGGATTTCTAAGGCTATTTATTTTTGTACACTTTTCATGGCAAGAGCCTTCCCTCTTCAGCCAAGGTTCATTCTGCTAGAGCTGTGGCTTCTTCTGGTGCTTTTTTTCGAGTCTATATCACGTTATCGAAAGTTTACTTAATTGAATCAATAAAGGTCGAACTTTATTGATCAATTAAGTAAAACATCGAATAAAGTAAAAAAAAATACAAATTAAAAAAAAACCTAAATGGCATAGGCAAGAGGGGGCAAGCCCCCCTGCACCCCCAACCCCCCACTTAAATATACCAACTCCGAGACCGCACTACATTGAGGTAAATGGAAATATCTCCTTACGGTGATTTCCGTTTACTTGCACGATGTTCTTCACTTTCGATATTGTCGTGCCAACAATATCAGACTCGATATTGCCAGCTTATGACAAAGTGAAGTAGACCGCTTTTTTTCAAGGGCTTAGATGCTAATTCTATTCCTGAAGCAGCTACCTGGACTTCTGTGCATACCTTCACCGAGCACTACTAGTAGGATGGTATCTCTAGAGCTAGGGTTGGGTTTTTTAGTGCCATTCTTCATGGCTTTTTAGGGGACTCTTCTGTTCAATATCCCTCCCTAGTTTCCTCTTGAGCTTTGGCACTGTCCCATATGTTAAGAATGCTGGAACAGTGAATGTAAGGACATAGTACAGGTGTGTAAAAGCGTACCATAACTGTAGATGTTCTTGCCTTCACTGCTGCAGTGTTCTCTCCCTCTCTCCCTCCCCTTAGTCCTTTGCCTTCCTGAATGTACAGATTACCAGTTGGGTTCCTTGGACTGGTGTTCCTACTGGGGCAATCAGTTCTGACTATGGTAGGCCTGAACATCACCTTTATGTCCTATGCTAAGCAAGGACCTTTTAGGTGATGTTCGGCATACCTTTAAAGTAACAAGAGTCTTTGTTGGACTGGGTGGACGGCAGGCTTCCATGGCAGGGAATCCCCATATGTTAAGAATACTGCTGCAGTGAAGGCAAGGACATCTACTGTTATGGTAAGATTTTACACAACTGTACTTTCTATCAACTTTCTAAGTTTGTAAGAATAACATTTAAAAGGTGTCCCTATTTTTGGGCCTTTGTCCCCCCATTATTTGTGGCTTTGTCCAAATTTCTTGCTGTAAGTCTTAAGAGGTTGAGAGGTATGGAGGGGTGTGTAAGAGGGAGGTAGGGGTGTATGTGTGTGACTCATATCTCTCAACTGTGCAGATTTTCATAACTTATATTTTTGGTCTGTTCCTCATAAAAATTGTGGGGGTTTTTTGACAAATCATGTGCATTTTCAAGGAATTTAGTTTCAAATACATTTTCAAGGAACTGTGAGCTTAAAGGGAAGAGAAATTTACTGCTACTCATTCTAAGTCTGTTTACAATATGCAATTTTTTTGTTTAGCCAATGGTATAAGTTTTGGGGTATAGAATTTTTAAAGCAATGTTAGTAACACAACAGGTAGCATACTTGCTTTTTGATGCAGAAGGCTGTGGGTTCTACTCCACAGCATGTAGATGGATTGCTGATACTGTGTTGTATTTTAAGGGTGTGGGGTGCTGCAGTCCTGAGTATGTTCTCCTTTGGATGAGATGCCTAGTAACTATGAACCTGTTTTCAGTTTCCCATCCATTCCCTAGTGCAATATTACCAGCTTACCATTTTTTTAAATTTAACATGGGCAGTTTATTCTTCAAGGCAGCAGGCACTAAATGTGTAGATGAAACACTGAAATATAGTTGTTTGCTAGCAGCAACCTCTTCATTAGTTACTGATGTCTTTAATGTGGAGTTATTCAGATGACTTTAACTTCTGCAAAGATTGTGATGACAGAAGTTTGAGTGGCCTTATATGGTTATAATGTTCTTTTACTGGGAATTTTTGTCATTATTGGCTCATATGTTTTGTTTCATTGATTACTGCAAAAATGTTCAAAACTATAAATTTTAAACATGCTCTAACAAGTTCCAAATAAAACACTGACACCAAGCCAGAAAAATGGTAAAAATTAAACAAGTAAAACAAATCCACTAGTATAAACAGGAAAAAGAACTGAAATGAATAGACCACGACTTTAGCATCAAAAAACTTTTTATTATGCTTTTGTCAGATAAACGTCTTCAGAAAATTGGTAACCAATAATAAAAATATACCAATTTAAAAAGAAATTCATCCAATCATAATCAGCATACAGTCAACTGAAAAGTAATCAATTAAACAATTAAAGTAAAATGCCAAAATTACAAAATGCAAAATATCAAAATATTAAAATGTCAGGACCAATAAGAAATTACTCTTATTTGACTTGTAACATTCAATTCCTTAAAAAACACTTTATGTTAATGGTTTCATTAAAACCTGGGGGTTTGTCAGAATTTAACCTAATTTGCCATTTTGTCTCAGTACTTTCTAATCTACTTTTATAATCGCCACCCCTTAAATCAAAAGGTTCCTGCTCAATAACTAAAAGTAAAAACTTTTTATACCTGTCACAAATAACAGTATGTTTATATAAAGCATTATTATGATCTTTTACCTTAATGGAATATAAATGTTCTTTAACCCTTTTTTTTCCAAACTGTCTGTGAACATGCCTGTATAATAAGCCTGACATCCTGAGCATAACCCAATATAAACAATTCCTGTCTTACAACTATATCTCTTCTTCAAATATATTGTATAGTTTTAAGTGCTCAATAAATATAAAGTTATTGTACTTTGGACAATAATATGTAAATTCGGTCAAAGATTCTACCACTGAATTCATACCTCATATGTTTCTTCAGAAATCTCTCCTCTTTTGTTATAGCTTTCCATCTAGGTCCACCTGATACATCCTCACTATTACAAATCATGTTCCAGTCCCCATCCATAAATAATAATCCCTGCTGAAATCTGATTATTTCTCCCCAAAATTTCTTAAGCTCTGTAATAGCACTTTTTTATGGAATTTAAATAATGCCACCATAATCCTCCTCCCCTGACAGTAATCCGTTACTACAAAAAATCTACCATTATTGTCCTTTTTCCATCTTTTCTGACCATTGTAGCCCCTCTAATAATCAGTATTACTACTCCTCTTTTCCTGTGCCTCTAATATTCTACTGAAAGTCCATCCTGAAATCCTTTCTTAGTCAATTTCACATTAATTTGTATTCAGATGTGTCCTTCCAACATTATTTACGCTATACACTTCTTATAGTCCAATATTCTTTACTTTTTGTTTGTATGTGTAAGACCATTTACATTCTGTGATAATAAGTACAGAACAGGCATTATGATAGAAACCTATTGCCCCCACATTGTACATGACAGATCTTTTGAATGTGTATTTCCAAAGTGACTTACATGAAGACACTAATGTTTGGCAGGCTGATTACTGTCTTTGGCTAATTCTCTTAACTCATTTGTGACTGCCTGGTTAAAGTGTAGCTAGAGTGGCTGATGGGGCAGCTGCCCTGGGAGAAAGGTGTCAGGGTTGCAATCCACAGCTCTATTTTTTCACATGTTGGCACCTCATTAGGATTAAAAAATAGACTTTTTTATTTTCTTATTTCTTTTATTTATTTTTTTAATTTGTTTTGTTTTTGTTTTTGTTTTTTGCTTTTTGTTTTTTTGCTTTCATGCAGAAAGTAGGGCATTATAACTTCATGCCAGATCAGAGAACAGACCTTTTTTTTGCTTATCAACCTAGCATTGAGGGATGCCAGATCATGGAGCTTTTAGGACTTGTAGTAATGAAGTATGAAATAACTTTGTGATGGCAAGGGAAAGCATTTTGGTTCATAGTTAAGGAACTGATTTGTGGTATGGGAGTATGCTTCAGATGTGCAATATTGTACCACTGCTTAACTCTGTAGTTTACACAACTGTGACAGACAGGTGGAGTTAACTAAGGTTCTCTTATATTTCTAGACACAGTTAGGAGACCCTCCCAAGAAATCACAGTGCAAAATACACCAGTAAGGCATTTCTCTGTTTGTCAAAATCATTTAAAGAGGTAGTATGGCATACCAAAACAGAAAACAGGGGGGTGTCCATCTTCGTGCAGAGGTGTAAATGAACATCTGCATAGCAGCTCCCCCATTAAAACAGATTGGGATATGCAATTTATCACTGTGATTGCACTCATTTTGTGACTGTGTCACAATACATCCTGTTTCTGCAGTCTCTATGGCTGTGAAGTCTCTGATAGTATTTTTCTCTCTCCCCTGGAATGTCCTCAACTGTCCCATACCTGAATCAGTTATAGATTGCAGGAAGCTCCAGTGATAGAATGAAACAAATTATTATTCATTAAGAGGTGAAACAATATATTTGTTTACAATATTTTTATTAAGTCTAATCAGATAGTACAAAATGAAGTACTTAAAGGATAAAGGATGATAAAGTGTGAAGAGTACCTAGTAGAGACTATTCTTAACTGTGCAGTTCTTGTAATGAATGAGCAAATTTCTTAAAGGTTCAATAAATTATGAAAACTTCTGGAGTGTCACATACTATTCATCAAGCTCATATTTTGTGCTTCCCACCTTGTCTTTTACAGAAACAAGATTTTGATTTTTGGTCTGTTTGAGGAAACAGCCCTAGCTGCCTTCCTTTCTTACTGCCCTGGCATGGATGTTGCTCTCCGAATGTATCCTCTGAAGTAAGTATCATTTATTTTCTAAATCTTAGTATTCACAAGCATGCCACACTGCATACTATGTTGTATAAACTAGGCCATGTACTGGTACTCTCAGTTTTCTGATATTATATCTGAATAAAAGTCAACTTATTGAAAATAGGCCATTTTTAAATTCTTTATTCCATTCAGCACAACTAAATCTGTTTAGTTGTGGCTCTTGTTAAATGCTTGATAAACTAGCAGATTGCCTGAGGGAGTCATACAGTTGTATTATACACTAGAGTATTTATTTTGTAACATTTCACTGGATATTGCATGTGAGATGAAGAATCTCTTTTTCTGTTGAATCATACTTTCACCCAGTCTTAGAGCTGGAAAATGACGCGCAAGACATTTAACAGATATTCTCAAGGGCAAGCATATTATATATCTTCAGGATGACCTCGTTTAAATTAAACATTAAATACTTATATTTTTCTGTTCCTCTTGCATATGAGGTATACGGGTATGGAATGAAGAATTTGTGATACATTTTCTATTGGAAGAGATTATTTTCAGTTCCCAGTTTGGCAAAAGCATCAGCTTCTCCACAGTGTAAGTTGTATCATCAAGACTGAACATCTCCCTTATTTCAAGGGGTATCCATACAAGAGAGCCAGAGACGGATTGTGTACCCTCGCCCCTGGATGTTTTTTTAAACCATGCCCCACGTCAAAACATTTCAGTCATAAAAAACACTTGAGTTGCTATCATTATAACCTAACAATGTCCATGCTCATCAATTACAACTCTTATATTGACCATGTACACCTCATATGTCTGATTGTGATTTAAAAAAGGTCACAGTTAAGAAAGCATTCCAACTTGCTTTATGCAGATTAATAGCAGTCCTGCAAAGCCAGACTGCGGACTGTTTAATTTGATCATGACAGCAGGGTCACTCATTTTCATCAATGACTGTTGTGAAAACATAATAATAATGATGATAATGACCACATTAATGTATTTTAAGTGTGTTCCACAGAAACACACAGTAGCCACATTAAAATGTTTCAGCTTCACACAAATGTACATCAGTCCTGCTAAGTCAGATTGACTGTTTAAAGTGAGCAAAAAACAAGAGCTAAATTATTTTTCATTCAAAGGTATGTCCCACCACCACTCTGCAGTTATAGCCACTGTGTTCACTGTGGTCACCTCAGACATCAGATTGTGATAAAATTAATGACCATATTAAAATGCATTTCAAGTTTGCTTTATAACATACCCAGCACATGAAAGGATTCCAACTTCACACAAATGTACACTACTTCTGGAAAACCAGATTAGTGACCCGTTTAAAATGAAAATATGAGAAGGGAATAAGTTACTTTCATTCACGGACTGCCCCCACCAAGCAGTTACAGCCAAGTATACCTCAGACATGTGATTGTGATAAAAAACAATGGCCATAGAAAAAGATTTCAAGTTTGTTTCACACAGACACATAGTAGCTATAGTAAAGTATTGTAGCTTAACTTCACATGAATGCATACTATTCCTGTAAAGCCAGATCAAGGAATGTTTAAAATGATCCAATGACAAGAGGATAAGTTACGTTAATCTACAGACAGACTCCACCACCATGCAGTTATAGATATTCTTTTTTGGACTGTGTACGCCTCAGATGTAGTACTCACCCTGCAAAGCAATGTACTGCTATATCTGGTTACCTGCTAGGTTTAAAAAAAAATGTGTCTCATGATAATGAGCAGTGTTGTGCTTCCATGACCATTCCTTTATCAGCAAATATTAGCAGGCTTTCTGCTCCTTGCTGTTCCAAATTAATAAAGTGCTTGCATCACTCCTGTACTGTAAAATACCTATAGATGCTTTAAATACAGGCACCACAGTCCACTTGTTTAATTAGTTAATTCATTCATTCATTTTAAGTAAACAATGCAAAGTTATTTAGTAAAAAACAGCCCAAGGCATCACTATTAAAAGAGGTGCAGCTGCAGCAACCTTCTTCTATACTGGCCATGGACACCCTGGAATTGTGGGCCCTGAACAACTGTTCAGATTACTCCTGTTATTATATGATAATCTGCCACAGTAGACAGCAACACATAGAGTTTGCTGTAAGTATTACAACCCATATACTGAATCTGATTTTTTTCAGTAGAAGCCAAAGGCCACAAAATGGGAGATGCTAAGAACAACACCCAGTTGTGTGCTACATGACTACAGGCTGCTTTTTATGACATTAACCTTATGAGTTCTGGTTAGTAGATCTTGTTTAAGAGACCCTAAAGAGAGAAACCTTCATGTTTGCCCTTGTTGTGTGTTTGTAAAACAGATGGTTTGAAACATGTTTACTAAGGAATGTCAGACTTTATATTACAGAAGAGACTGTAATTAAACTGCTAAAAATACACTTATATTTAAATATTCACAAGTTAGAATCTGTATAACTATATAAAATGAAACAAAAGGGTTAGATTCTTGAGTTTCTGTTTTTTCTGTTAATTAAAAAAATCTGCTATACCATAGGATACTCTAAGACGGTATACTTCAGTGGCAGCTGGTGGCTTCAAATCAAAGAGGCCTGCAGAAGCTGAAAGGGGTAGGCCACCTAAAAAGGGAGGAGCTATGTTATAGTGACATCAACCCTCACCATGCTTCCAGAATTAAAATAATAATACATTTGTGTTTTGCTGCACAGAGACAGCTGTCACAGCCTGTATGCTTACCCTCCCTACGTCACTCGATGGGTTGCCAACTGGCTTACTGACAGAACCCAGACTGTAAAAGTAGCTGACTCCAAATCCAGCTCCAGACAAGTGACAAGTGGAGTACCTCAGGGTTCAGTCCTGGGACCACTCTTGTTTGGCATCTACTTCTCTGAAGTACAGGCCAACACTAAGGGACTCTGGCTAACAAAGTTTACAGATGACTGCAAACTGGGAGCCATTATTGAATCCCCAAATTATGTGGATATTCTACAAAAGGGCCTTACAGAAACAGATGCCTGGTGCCAGAGCCATGGGCTCAAGCTTAATGCCAAGAAATGTATAGTTATCCCCTTTGGAAAAAACATGTACCCTTGAATTACCACATAGGTGGCAGGACACTAAACATCAAAAGTGTAATGAGAGACTTAGGGACACAGGTGGACAGTGGTCTCACTTTCGATAGCCACATCGCCACAACAGTCAGGAAATCCTTCTATGTGGCACACCTCATCACTAAGGGCTTTTCATCCAGAAAAAAGAAGGTCATTGTCCCACTGTACTCATCCCTCATTAGACCCATTATAGAGTATAATGCCCCGTTTGGTATGTACCTCACAATACATCTGCAACAGCTGGAAAGGCCACAGAAATACCTCACTAAAAGAATCACAGGCCTAAAGCAGATGCCATATGCTGACTGTCTAAAAACACTCCAGCTATACTCTGTGGCATATCGTCTACTCAGAGGCGATCTCTGCTTAACATACAAGGCCATGTCAAACTCTGAGCTGCTGGACATGCTCCACTTAAAGAAATCCCAATCCCTCAGAGCCACATGCTCCAGGGATCTAAACCTTGTCATCACAATGAACAAAACATGCTGGAGGGATAGGTTCCTGACCCAGAGACTCCCCATACTCTGGAATAGACTGCCCTTACATGTCAAGCAGAGCGCCTCATTGGCCCTCTTCAAAAGAAACCTTGATGATTGGATGGGAGATAGGAAATTCACCCCGGGGATCATGTCAGTCACCCTGCTAGACAGGGGCCCAGAGAAGTAAATATTGTGGGAAGAAATATCCAGGGAATTGTTATGGCTAGGCTTGCATAGGCCCTAGGGCCGATAGCCTAGTACCAACCTACGAACCCGTAAACATTAGCCTTGCAAAGCCAGAATTATAACAGTAAATGGTAGGGCCAGTCATTTCATTTCCTTTTCACACTGACATAGCCCTCTGTCCCAATTCCCTACAGAAAGTACCTGGTTTGAACCTAGAAAGTTAAAAAAAATGGAAAAAAAGACAACAGTTACATTACTGTATTGCTTTCACATTGCTTTCACATAAGCATTAGTCAAAGGTCTGCACTTGAACTCACTCCATTTCACTAGACCCAAATCCACAGCAAGCTTGCAAAGGCAGAATTATAACAGTAAATAGCAGGGCCACTCATTTCATTTACAAATGGAATTATAGCAACAGTAAACAGCAGGGACAGTTGTTTCTTTCCCACACAGCCCCAGTCTCCATTGTGTACCCCACCCACAGTATCGTATTTGTTGTTGCAAGGTTAAAAACAAAAACAACAAAAAAAAAGATGATACTGTCATTAAGGTATGTATTCATTTTTTTTCACATTAACAATACTCAAAATTTAGAGTCTGTGGTCGATCTTACTTCAGTCGAATGCACATTATTCCTGCAAAGCAAGCCAGAACTGCAGTCATTCCATTCGCACATAGGCATTGCCCCATCCCAATTGCCTACCACAAGGTTTAAAATAATGAAAATTAAAGACCACTGTTACATTACTGTATTTCTTTCACATGACATAGCCAGGACATTGCAAGTGATCTTCAGTTCACCCGTACACACTTTACTCATGCAAGAGTAGAGTTTGTTTCAAAAGTAAAACATTGACAAGCCATGCTGATGTATCTTGCCTACCCTGCAAAAATATACTAGATTAAAAAAAAAATGTCAATCACAAATGGCCCCTGAACACACTGCATACTTAGTATCTCTTTGACACCTGCCAGGATATTACATTTAAAAAAAAAATCAACGGCCCCCAAAACATGCAGACCAATAGCATGTGGTTGACCCTGACAGTGTATTATGTTAAAAAAAAAGAAAATTATCAACAGTCTTCAAAACACATTGCCTCCCCATATCTGGTTAACCCTTCCAGGATATTCTATTAAAAAAAGAAAGAAAGTCATCAACAGCCCCTAAAATACGTAGACCAGTAGTATCTGGTTGACCCTGCCAGGAAAAATGCAGAAACTCTCTTGTTGTACCTGCAAGGAAAAAAAAACAGAACTTACTATAACCCTAATCTGATCACTGTATCTCCACTCTTTCACTCTCTCCCTTGCAACTAAAGTGCGGGCACGCGAGTGTAACAGAACTAATCAGCAGCCGAGTCACGTACTCAGATTACGTGACAGGCTGCTGATTCACAGTCCCATCAGATTTCTATTTCCTGGGGTTAAAACCGTAAGGACTTCTGGGCATCTTCATTGATATCTGCAGTCTTCCCAATCCAGACTGTTTTAAAAGCAGTCCAGAGACGCATGCACACTGCTCCGAGTTCCGTATAGAATCGAAATTCAACTTTACACACTAGCTTGCAGTTCAGACTTTTGCTAGTGTGCAAAATTTAATAATTTAACTTTTTGTTTTTTTTTTTTTTTTGAGAAAGTTGGGGGGGGCTGCAGCCCTGCAGTCAGATACCACAAGCTGGCGCATGGTATACTTCCAATATGCTTTTGTGTTTATTCAAAAAGACTGCATACCAGGACAGAAAAGATACCGGTGGTACTATTATTTTCTGGAAGGGAGGAGGGGAAAAGCATACTTATTTCATAAATACATTATACAAATGGAATATTATATCTGGCTGAGTAATCTTTCAGTTTTGATGCCAGTATATCCTTAAGAGCAGCACATTTCTGCTTTAGGAAGGCTTATAATGGCACAAATGCATTTGGCTTGACCTATATTTAATGGAATAATGTTTTACAAATATCTGCACTTTGTCAGGTGTCCTCTCAGGACCTTTTTGACAGGAGCAATAGATGCATTTTAGTCCCTGGTAAAATGAGCTCTGGTACATATTTGCAGTTATCTTGTTAATATTCATAGCAATTTAGTTAACCATGATTTCACAGGGGAGATAAAATTGTTACTCAGTAGCAACTCTGTGTGTGTGTGTGTGTGTGTGTGTGTGTGTGTGTGTGTGTGTGTGTGTGTGTGTGTATATGTGTGTGCGCGCGCGCACACTTTCCTGGTATCCTGAATTTTCTTGCACACTAATTTAAGATTCTCTGTTATGTCTACTGATTGGAATCTCCCTTGGTGGGGATTGTCTTGAAAAATACACAAAGGGTGATGGAGTGATTGATATGGAACTCTGAATCTACTTTTGATTTTAAACAGTTTTTTCATTTTAAGGATTACCTCATCCTTGTGAAAGAAATTAAGTCCTAACCAATGCAGAAGGACTGCTGTTCACTAATCAGATTGGCAGATGCTGCTCCTACCTGAATCAAGTTTTCCAGGTTGTATGTATTTCTTGACTGCAGATGCTAACACTGCAGTGACTATATTCATGTTCTCCATTAGCTAGTATTCCCATCTTGGATACTAGAAGCAAGAAAGCCATGCAGAGTTTCTTTATTTCTAACAAATACATAACTTTTAGGCATAGTTGTTAACGAAGCCAGAATTCCAAATTGTTGCCACTTCCCAGATGCCAAAAAACACCTTTGTCAAATAAAACAATGAGTCTAAAAGACTGCAGTATTCAGAGTCTTAGTTGGGAACCAGAAACAAAATCTCTCCCATTCAGCAAAATAACTGTTCAGGGATGCTGAAGGACATCGATCCCAGAACCCAAAGTAAGTACCATCTGTGTTTTCACAAACCAAGCTGACAGATTCAGGGAAGCTAAGCATCGGTGCAAGATTCTGCCCTATTAAACTGGAATGGAATTGAGTAGCACTGATTAAAGCACTCTCCCATGTGTGCCTAATATGATTACCAGAGGATGTCTGTTCCAAGTCAGAATTGGGCTACTAATACTGTGTTTGTATTAGAGAGCTTTGTGCTGTGAAACTCTGTGGAAAGAATAGAAGATAAGTGTATGCATAATAAAGACTTTTATACAGTCCACAGAAATGGAGGTCTACACCAGTACAGGATTAACTGATGAAAAACGTGAACAGGTCTAACTTTGGCATGCCTTACCTGCAAGTCATTTTGTTTCTGTCTGGATGAGTTAACCGCATTTCATGTAGCCTGGGCCATGGATTGTGTCCTCCCATCTTATTGGTGAGTGCAAGGTAGTGGTACTGTCCTCCCAAACTTCCCAAATCTGCACCTGTTTGAGTTACATATACAAGAAAGAAGAACAATTTACCTGAGGAGTCAAGCCCACTGCATTGAGTTCCAACTCATTTATGTGCCACAGTCTCTCATTTGGAGGCCATGATGACATCAGTACCCATGACTACACTTCCATCCAGACATGCAAACATGATGACATCACTACCCATGACTGCAATTCCATCCAGACACAGAGATAGCCTCTGAGATCAGCTGTTGAACCTGTTGTGGCTGAAATGTAGTTTCCTGAGAAGGGTTTTTCACTGGTCACTTCCAAGTTAGTGACAGGAACTAAGGCCACCAGTGAACATGAAACCTGCTTCAGCTGCTTTGCCAGATGAATCTGTAGGCATTTCCTGCAGGATTTTGAGATGAACAGTGCTGCCCATATGTAACATGTATCCCAAGAACTGTATGAAGTCATATTCTGAGTCTGGCATACCAGCTATAACTTTAAAGTATGACATTTCCGAAGTAATGTCCAAATTTATTTTCTGAGGTACTAAGACTATCTGGCAGGAAATCAGAATTTGCACATAGAAGTAAAAGTTTCCAATGGAAATTATACTAATAACTCAGGCTAACTAGTAAAAGGAAATATGAAGGTGACTGACACTTTCATTTGTAAATGCTTCTTGGAACTTAATATACATTTTATGTATTTGTATATGTTTTGTTAACCAGGTTAACCTTGCTGGGACACGAGGGACAAGTGTCCTCACAAACTTTACAAAGCATATTCCAGCAGCGTTTGCATATGGCAAACATGTACAACAGATTACAGAAATATATTAGTAGTGAACAGAAAAGTTTGCAATAGTAGTCTGACAAGTTTGCAATTCACATTTAATATGTACACAGAAAAAAACAATAAGTAAAATCTAAGTGAAAACTCAGTGGAAGTTCTAACTTGGCTGTAGTTTTCATTTAGTTTTTACTGGTTGTTTCTTCTGTGTGACCTTCTCACTCTTTGTTTTAGTTTGTTAATTGGGATATTTTGCAGTGGCCGTAATGGTAATGGACATCAGCTGGGTATAACAGCCCTGTCTTACTTATGCTTAGTCAAACACTCTGCTTGCATTCCTCTCAACTGTCCCTGATTGTCATGGACGTCCCTGATTTTGACTCAAAGTTAAGCTTTGTCCCTCTGAATCCCTTGTAACACTTGTGCCATTTGAATAAAAGGTGGTGAATTATACAGAATAAATAATGACAATAATTAAGAGTTGATAACTTATTTTACTGCAGGAAATGTACATTAATTCACATTCTGCAATGCCGTTAATGTCTCAGTTAATAGAACTAATATTTTAAAAGTGTCCCTGTTTGTCCCTGATTCTGTTGAGAGTTGTCCCTGATTAGTTGACATCTATGTCTGCTTGTGCTGTGCTGATGAGGTCATAACAAGGCTGAAATATGCATATCCACAGCTAGTGGGGTTTGGCTTTATTGGCCTGAAATTGTCCATCGAAACTACTTAAAAAAAATCAGTCGTGGGCATTCAGAATCGCTATATAGCTGAAACACCTGATGTTTATAAGGGTCATTTGCATATGTCCCATGTGCCTCTGATACAAGAGGTTTGAGAGATCACTCAGTGAAAGTTCTATCTTGATTGGAGTTTTAATTTAGTTTTTACTGATTTAACATTTAATATGCAGAGACGTTAGTATGTACAGTTGAAATAGTCTAGGTAATACATGTAACCTTCTAGTATCATTTGTTTACCTATGGTTAGTATAATATGTTAGTATGTAAAGTACTTAAGTTTTTATGATTAAAAATCCAGTAAAATGAAGCATAAGCAAGTCAAGGCTCCGGACAAGAAATTAGCATTTTCATTCTTTTTATTTCAACAAGAAGTTCTTCAGAAATGCAAACAGGATTTAACACTGAGTTTAAAAAGGCCACATATAAGATCATGTGATTAGACTCAACCAATAGTGACATGAAAGGAAGTGAAATTCACTCATAAATATTCATTAAATAGATTTAAAGCTATACTGAGCTAAAAAGTGAATTCACTTATAAAAAAGTAGTATAAAACATGAAAAGACTTAGTACTTAAAAAGTTATTAAATTCTGGAACACTGTAAAAATATTTAAAGTTAATGGTTAAGAGACAAATGATCAGATTAAGCAGGCTGACTACTGAACAGTTTACTTTTTTGCATGAATTTTCTAAACTAAAGGCTTTAAATCTATTTAATGAATATGTATGAGTGAAGTTTACTTCCTTTGTTGTCACTATTGGTTAAGTTTGATCACATAATCTTATATGTGTCCTTTTTAAACATAGTGTTAGATCCTGTTTGCATTTCTGAAGAAGCTCTTGTTGGAATAAAAAGAACAAAAGTGTTAATTTCTTGTTCAGAGCCTTGCCTTAGTTGTGTTTAGTTTTACTGGGATTTTGGTTTGTTTATCTTCCATTCCACTTTGGTTTGCAAGTATTTATAACTAATTACAACTATTTGCAGAAAGATTTAATATAGGAATATGTGGCAGGGCTAATGGGAAGACACCTAATTCACCTAACTAATCCATTCAAAGGTGATTTGCAGTACATCAAACTCATACTTTATTAACCCACTTCCACAGTGTGTTTCATGATACAGTTGTCCACACAATAGGATAACTGTTGTCTCATGTATGTTAGGACCTAAATAATTCTATTCAGTAGATTACCCTCTTTATCCATCCATTTCTTTTCTTCCTTGTATTACACCTCCTACTCTGCATGATCCTGGGGAGGGGGGCATTCAAATTATTTCCCACTGCTGCTTCTGTGCCCCATCCACTATGACGATACTGTACTGTTATTGATCTGCAAACAGGCTAGCTTTGACATTCACACTGTGCCGCATGCCACAATAAAAAATAGTAAATCACTATCTAGCTCAGTACCAGCTCTGAGACACCCATTACTTACTGCTCTCTCAGACGATTCTAAATCTCTCATTCGGATTCTGAGCACACTCTAATACAAAAATCAGCTGTCAGTCCACATCAGTATTCATAGAGTAACCTTCCTCTTCTTTGTCTCCCTTAGTAGACTTCATTGGAGCATGATACCAAAAGGGATTTATTTACTCACAGCAAGAGCTTGCAGAGTAGTGTAAAATTAATTCTCTTTTGGAGTGTTTCACCCCCTCCCCCATGTGAATGCTTATTACAAACTATCTCTGATGTCATAAATGGGGGAACAGAGTTCAGGCTGTGAGCTGTACCTCACTAAGAGAGAATGATAATCCAAATAGTTCCCTGGCCAAAGATCTGATAATGTTCAAGTAGGCCATGCCCGCCACAGTTCTTACATTCATTTTAGTCATGCCCCAGTTATGATATTCACTCTTCCAAAAAAACAACACGCTCATCTGCTTTTACTTGATAATATGTCTTCAGGAGCCCTTGTAGCCTCTTTTTTGTGATGCTGTCCCTGAGCTGTCCCAGGACAGAAGTCAGGTCCACTGACCATTTGTGCAGCTAGGGAAATGACATGCACCCTTGTTCATAGCTTTATAGCAGATTACTAGGCTAAAGGCTTAAGAGCCCTTACAAGTCTAGCCAATATAACCTGATTTTACCCAATATACAGTCCACGGAGCAAGAGGATGGCATGGATTTGTGGCTATGCATTGAGTATCTTACAGATTGCCCCTACCCATAAGGGACAAATTCACTACCCCAGTTGTGAATTTGTGATTCCCCATCCATTGAGCCAAACTGCATTTGAAGAGGGTCAGGAGAGGGCTTTGCTTAATGTGAATAGGAAGTCTGTTAAAAAGAAGTGGCAATTTCTGAGACACATCTGTATCTCCAGCATGTTTTGTTTGCGTCACTGGCTAAGTTTAGATCCCTAGATTAGGTGACCCTCATTCTGTTTGGCCTGTGGATGTGTAGTATCTCCATCCGGGCTGGATTTGTAAGTGCCTTGTAGGTCAGGCATAGGTCATCCCCTAAAATCAGTAGAAGACAGAGAAGAGGGAAAGGGCTTTTAGTCTGCCCATACGAGACATGGTGTTTACACCTTGTGTTTCTTTGTGAGGAACCTCTGATGTTGCTCCAGCTGCTGTAAATGCCTAGTTAAGTACAAGCCAAATGGCACGTTGTACTTGATTATTGGTCTAGTGAGGGCTGAGTACAGCTGAATATAATTTCCTTGGATCTGGATGCCATAATTTTACTTATATGTTTTGCCAGACTAAAGGGCTTCCTCATCACTGCAGACACATGGCGGTCAAAGTTCAGGCTACTATTTGTATGCCTAGATTTCTCACCTCTGCGTCTGCTCTTAGAGGTGTGCTATTGGTGTAATTTGCAGGGGTATTTGACTTCCCAAAGGGTATGATAATGCATTTTTACACATTTAGTTTTAGGCCATGGTTCTGGCACCAATCATTTGTCTGATCTAGACCCCCCTCCCAAAGGATATCTACATCGTTGAGTGATTCAGTGATTGCCCCCAGCTTGCAGATATCGGCAAACTTTGCCATCCAGATTCCTTCCACATTGGCCTTGACTTCATAGAAGCATATTCTGAACAAGAGTGGTCCCAGAACTGAGCCCTGTAGCACACCACTAGTAACTGTCCTCTTGCTGGATCTAGATTCACCCACTTTAACCACAGGTGTCCTGTCCAAGAGTCAAGTTAGCTATCCATCTGGTGATGCATGGATCTCTGTCTAGTTTTCTGAGTTTATATATGATACATGAGTGGGGAATTGTGTCATATCCCTTGGCCAGGTTGGGGTAGGCGGTATGGACTGTTTTACCCCGATCCATGGCTTTACTGACTTTTTCAAAGAAATCCACCAGATTCAGTAGGCATGACCTGTCCTTGACAAAGCCAGATTTGGTTGGGTCCACCATTTGGAGGGTTCCTATGTAATTTATCAGGTCCATGATTATTCTTTGCATGGCCTTGCATATAAGAGTAGTCATACTTATGGGCCTGTAATTTCCCAGGTCAGTAGATGGTCCCCCTTTATGCAGAGGGATAACTGTTGCTATCCTCTGCTCTACTGGGACAAAGACAGTCTGGAGGCTGTGGTTAAATACAGGTCCTAGTAGGCCTGGTAAGTCCTGATTTAAGCTGCTTAAAAGGTAACCGGATATACTGTCAGGCCCCAGTGAAGCCTTGTTTTTAGCTTTAGAGCACAGTGTCAACCTGTTCTTTGGTAATAATTGGTGGTGGAGTGGTAGAGGGCATTTTTTGGTGGATATCTGGGAGTGATGGGGAGGTAAAATTTGAGATGAATTTGTCAGCCAGCAGATTTGCTATATCTTCCAGCTGAATATAGGCGATGCCATCTACAACTAATTCTGCACATTGTTAGGTGTTGCCCTTAAGACATGTCTACTTTGAAATCCCAACACCTATATAACCGACGTTCATTTACATGACATGAAAATAGCAAAAGCTGAAATACCCAAATGGGGAAACTTTCCCAAAGTAAACACTTGCCCAACATGCCCGTTTCGGCACTGTAGTGTGATCCTGGTGTGGGCATATATAGTTGGGGGTGTAGGAGGAATAGCTTTCCACCTAGCTGGGTTTTACTTACCTCAGTGTGTGTTTTGTTTACGTATGGGCAAGTGTTTACCTACCCTGGGAAAATTTTGCCATTCAGGTATTTCATCTTAAACTATTTTCGTCTCATGTAAATGAAAGTCGGTTATATGGGCATTGGGATTTTGAAGTAGATCCCCTTAGGACTGTAGACATAACTGAAAAATGCCTTATGGTTATCCTTAGCTTTGAAAGCTATTTTTACCTCAATGTCTGCTTTCAGAGATTTGAATAGTTCTCTGATTCGCTTGTTTAGACTATTGAGTGACTTTTTGCACTGTAGTGCACATTCCATCTTACTTCTCAATCAGGATTTTCTTTCTTTCTTTTGTTGTACAACCTATTAATACCAGGGGTCCATCAGGGTGGCTTTTTTGTTTTTGTGGTTTGACCTGGGTTTATTTCAGTCTGGTACTGCCATTTCAATGCAGTTGCTTAGATGGTTATACAGGGCTTTTGTGTACACTTCTACACAGTTTTCTGCATTTTCTGGATTTAGGGGAGCTTAGAAACTAGCTATGCTGTCCCTTAATAGGGGGTAATTTACCTTAGAGAAGTTCTTAAAAGTTTTTGGGGTTAGGTGGGGAGACTAGTTTTATATTTATTTCAAGGAAGACCGCTTTGAGATCTGATCTTACTACTGAGGACATAACACTAGGGGTTTGCAGCACTCTACCATATTTGTGAGTACCAGATCTAGGACATTTATTCCCATAGTGGGAGTGCAGACTAGCTGCTCCAAGGCATTTGAATTTACAAAGTCAAGAGATCTTTGAGCATGCATGTTAGTGGTTGTGTATGCCTCCCAGTTAATGGAGGGGTAGTTAAAATCTCCCATGAGTATGGTATTTGGCTGGATGGTGAGTGATGCAAGTAACTTCAGGTATGATGCATGAATTTCCTAGTTTATGGTGGAGGACCTGTAGCTAACAGGAATATGGTAATGGATTTTTCCCATGGTTAGTTGGACATGGAGTAGCTCAAGCATGTCATATTGTTCCACCAGCCTTGAGGTGTGCTTATCCTTTATGTAGATAGCTACACCTCCACCTTTTGCTCTTTCGTGTTCAGTGGGTGGTCGGAATGTATGAAAGGTGTTATAATCACGCACTGCCAGAGTGCTTTCTGAGGCTATGAACGATGTTCTAGTAACTGCATAGATGACAGCATTCTCCAGGGTAAGGAGAGATTCCATGGAGTGCAGTTTCTTATTTAAACTCCTAGCATTGAGCAGTAACACCTTTAACTTGTTCTGCATAGCTATTGTTATGTTGGAGGGTTTGTCTGTTTGGCAATGCCTAAAAAGGCAATGTAGGGGTGAATAATGTTTTAGCCAATATCTGAAAGCCTAGACAGATGAAGACCATACCTGGAAAAGCAATGTGGCCTGTCATCCATGTCCTCCCAGGCTGACAAGTATTGGACCCCTTTGAAATGACACCAGTAGCTAAGCCAATTGTTGTAGTTGATCATTTTCTGTTGCCATTGTGGCATCCTCCTTGGAGATGGTAGACTGCTGCTCAATGCTAGGCTCATACCTGCCTGTGACACCCATTCTCAGAGCTTAATCATGTCTCTGTTCATATAGTTCAAGGAGGTATATCTCAGGTCATTCACGCCTTTGTGGACTAAGACTGAGTCATACTGGTACTTAGGGGTAAGTGACATCAGTGCTTGTATGATCTGGCAGATCCTGGCACCTGACAGGCAACTAACTGTAACCTCCCCCCTTATCCAGCCTGGTAAGAGGGACATCAGTGTGTCTCACAGTGGAGTCTCTTATGACTAGAATATTGGCTTGTGGGGTGTTTTGTCTCGTGGGCTTGATAGCTGAGACACAGTGAGATGTGGCTTTATGTTAGGAATTGCCTTGTGTGCATGCAGAGTTTGAGGACTACAACTGAGAGGCCTTTGAGGTTTGGGTCAGTTACATGTGAGCACCTCTGCATATGTGGGTCTATGTGTGTGGTCCTTTGCAGGTGCAGTGAATTATGTGTGTGAGTCACTAGCAACCTGTTTGTTGCTTTTTGTGTCTGCATGTGAGAGTCTAGCCTCCAGTGTTAATGTGTGACTACATCTCTCATATACTATATTTGTCCGTTCAAGAGTTAGGTGGATGTCAGTGTACATAAGGCAATTGTTATATTGCCTCAGCATGCTCTTGTCCACCAAACTGGATGCAGAGATAGCAAGAAAGTGCCCATCTATGATTGCAGATCCTAATGTGTACTTTAAAGGATTGGAGTGGAGGGTGTTTGTAATGAGATGAGGGAAGGATGCTTACTAAGCGTAATTTGCAGCTAACATAACCAGTGGTGCTGGCTAGCACCAAACCATTATCCTGGGTGCTATAATAAGTTAAAGTAGACTTAAACACTCCTAACTAAATGTGTAAATGTTGCTCACTGTAATGATATTCATAGATGCTGCTAACAGTATTTTATAAGCACTCCTAGAAACTCGGATAAGATGTATGGCAATGTTCTGAACTGAGAAAACTGCAGAAAGATTTTGTGGGTAAAGTGGGTACTTACAAGAAAGTAAGGAAACATTTCTCAAATATGCAGATAACAGCTGATCTTCCAGGTGGAGGTAGGGGAATTTTCTTTCTTTTTTTTATTAAACATGTTTACTAAAGGTGGTTTAATTTGTATTGGGCTCATGTCATCCAGAAATTTTCACCACCATTCTGATTCTTATGTTAAGAAACAAATGGACAACTAAAAAAGGTGCGCCAGCAAGCAGCATCCCTGAGTACGCATCACCATAACATGGAAAATCTTATTGCTCAGGTCGTCTGTCACTGAACAATAACCCTAGAGCTCTCACTTTTTGTCCCACCCCCTTCTCCAACATGAGGTGACATCACAGTTTGTTTATATAAAGCAAGGGGGAGGAGGGGTGCGCTCCACCCACACACTAGTCAAAACCAGCAATTTCTATTTAGGAGAAAACAGTGGTACTTGTAGTTTCAGGTTTCACCAAAGTCCAGTTCAAGCAAATAGGATTCACTGAATCATAGTGTAATCCACAAAGTGCAGTGTAATAGTATTAGGCAGAATCACATAGGAGTCAATGCAAATGCTATTAATTACTACCTCATGGTTGTCTACAGCTATTCAGTTTTCATACCTCCAGCAGAAGCCCTACTTCTTCACCCCCAAAGAGTGGCTTACCTGCCCACAAAAGATGTAGTGATCTTATCCTCTTATCTCTTACTCTGTCACAGGACCAGTTATGAAGAGAAAATGTTCCTGGGGGTATCTTGATAAAACGATGGCCCAAAAAGTGTGGATAGCCCCTGTGACACTGTTTCCAATACCTCTAAACTGCCCAGAATTTAACAGATTGTCACATTTTTTGACTAATATTTTTGGTCTGTTCCTCATAAAATTTGTGTTTTTCTGGCAAATAATTGAAATTTGAAGTCCCTAAATAATGACAGACATTTGAGAGTCAGATTTCATTAGTCTTCAGAAAATGCATGCTAATGCAAAACCTGATATTCTAGTAACTTTATAAGTTTAAAAAAGCAATATTAAAAATATGTTCCTGATTTTGGGCATTTGACCCCCATTATTTTTGCCTTCTTTTCAGAATTCTTGTGGTAAAAAGTTGAGAGGTATGTATAATACAGAGATCTTTTCTGGAAATACTGCAGTAGTCTGCACTCATCTTTCTGAACCAAAGGTTATGACAGCAGGCAAAATAGATGACTAGTTAGGGTTCATAATGGAGTTGTAAGCCTTCTTTCTGATCTGACAGCAACCCCTATGCCCAGATACATAGCACTTATGTTACACCCAGTGCCATTCCCCAATTTGGCAACCCTAAAGTTGAGGAGCAAAAAAAAAAGGGCCCAGTTCTTATCCGGCTGGAACTCCAAACCATATCAAGTTTCTATACCCGCCAATGAGGAGCAGCAAAGAAAAGGTCCTAATCTTTTTTTTAAGAGTGTATTAAATCCTGACCACAAAATCATATTCATTTCTGTACCAGCTTTCAGAAATGCAGGTCTAGAAATTAATACCAGAACTGCACTACCAATCAATCGGTATTTGCCATTGCACCCCCAACACTTGGCAGCCTTGGTAGCTGCTCTCGTTTCCTCACCATAGCTATACCATACCTACTGCTCAACCTCTTAGCGCAAGAAATCTGGACAAAGCCTAAAATAAAGGAGGGTTAATGGCCCATGAATAGGGACAGATTTTAAATATTTCTGTAAAGCTAACAAGTTGCTAGAATAATATTTTGTTGGTATGCATTTTCTGAAGGATATGAAGTCTGCAGCTCAAAGGTTTGTCATTATTTAGTGGCTTCAATTCTCAGTGATTTGTCAGAAAACCACAGATTTTATGAGGAGCATACCAAAAATATGAGGCAAAAATATGGACATTCTGTGACAATCTGTACAGTTGAGAGGTCTATGCAACATTATGTGTGTGTATACTGCTGTGGGCTGATAAATGCAAAATGTGTTTCATGCACATATTAAAGTCCTTTGACTTGGCTGTCCTCTGCTGGCCAAAATATGAACATGCATTCTTTAGATTGTGCCATTATTTTCCTGTTTTCTTTTCAAATACAAATTTTCTCCTCAGGGGTTGTGTACAAGACAGGCTTCTGCATCTAGGCATAGTTTGGTTGTTCCAAGCTAAGCAAACTCATGCAGGAGGAAAGAGAAATGCATGACTCAAGAAGAAATATTAGTATCTACTCCTAACATCTAAAATGGGCTCATTGTCAGCGATTTCCTATTAACCTTTTGTACCTCCATTGAAAACCTTAGAAGTGTAACAGAGAAAGAATTCTGTAACTGATTGGGTTTGGGTTTCATTTTCAAAAAGGTGTCCTGTTTTAAAAGTAAACAAGCTGAAACAAAACGATTTTCTTCTTAAAATTTAATAAATGTTCCAAGTCTTTGACAGAGGGACCAAGGATGACAGTTGAATAAGCCATCTACAGCCTTCTACTTAGATGGCTTATTCATAGTCATAGGCCTGACTAGCTTGGTCTGCAAAGCTATGGAAAGGATCATCATGGACCTCATAAAAAAGATATTGGGGACCTACAGACACTGGATCCTACCCAGTTCGGCTTTGTTAAGGGCAGATCCTGCCTCTTAAACCTGGTCGATTTCTTTGAAACAGTCACCAAGACCATTGACGAGGGGTAGGTGGTCCACACAGCCTACCTGGACCTTGCAAAAGCCTTCGATACTCTTCGATACTATACCCCACTCGGGAATTATAGATAAGCTCACCAGCTTAAATATAAACCTCTATGTCACTAGATGGGTTGCAAACTGGCTCAAGGACAGAACCCACATGGTTAGAATTGCTGGAGCCACGTCAGACTCCAAACCAGTTACAAGTGGCATCCCACAAGGCTCAGTCCTGGGACCTCTCCTGTTCGGTATATATTTCTCAGAGGTACAGGCCAACACGGAAGGACTGTGGCTGACCAAGTTCACAGATGACTGCAAACTGGGCGCTATAATCGACTCTCCAGCCGACACAAGCATCCTCCAAAAGGGCCTCATAGAAACAGACAACTGGTGCCAGAGCCATGGCCTCAAGCTAAACACCAAAAAGTGTATAGTCATCCCCTTTGGCAAAAACAAAGTGCCCACAAATTACCACATAGGTGGTAATCCATTAAGTACAGAAGAAGTAATTAGGGACCTGGGGATCCAAGTTGATAGCAATCTCTCATTTGACAACCACGTGGCCAAAGTGGTTAGAAAAACATTTTATATAGCCCACCTAATCATGAAGGGATTCACATCTAGATCAGGGAGGTCATCGTGCCTCTCTACTCATCCCTCATCAGGCCCATAATTGAGTACAATGCCCCTTTTGGGATGTACCTTACCAGACACCTGCAGCAACTGGAAAGACCCCAAAAGTACCTCACCAAGAGGATCAAAGGGCTCAAACAGATGTCATATGCTGCCCGGTTAAAGAAACTCCAGCTCTACTCAGTGGCATACCGCCTGCTCAGAGGCGATCTGTGCCTGATGTATAAAGCCATGTCCAACCCGGAATTAATGGACATGCTGCACCTCAGAAAATCCAAATCCCATCGAGCTACATGCTTGAGAGACTTGAACCTCAGCACTGAAATAAATAGGACATGCTGGAGGGACAGATTCATAACCCAGAGGCTCCCTTCACTCTGGAATAAAATCCAAGTCCAGGTTAGGCAGAGTCCCTCATTGACTCTCTTCAAGAGGAATCTTGATGAGTGGATGGGGGATCGTAGGTTTACCCCGGGTATCACTTCTGTGTCACTGTTAGACAGAGGCACAGTATACTAACCTCAAAAAAGGGCATAGCAAAATTAATTTAAAATGGGTGGCGAAAGCCAAACACACTCTTGCTAGGCTTATAAATGCCCTAGGGCAGATAGCCTAGTATGAACCTATGAACCTATGAACCTATGAACTCAACTGTCCCTTTTGGAGGGACATTACTGTTTTCAGGTCTGATTTAGGATGTCCCTGTATATGGAGGTATGTCTCTTATTTTCTAAATCTCTGCTACTAAGTACTAACTTATTCATCTGTATTTTGAATATCTTCCCTAGATTTCTACCTGTACTAGAAAGCCCCTTTTGTTTCATGATTTATTATTTGACATCTGGAACACTATTAGTCATTGGTTTTGCTAATGTTAAATTTTCACTTTTTGTTACTCAGATATCTGCCTATTGTATTACTTATTGTTTAAATTGTTCTTTTATGTTAACTCTGGAAATTTTCTACCCGGGCCTCCACTGAAAAGGGGCTATTGCCCAGTCGGACATACCCAGTCAACAAATATCAAATAAATAAATACATTTTCAGGCTTGATTAAACCTTCAGAAACTTTTCTGAATCCCCCTCATCACATTTGATTTTTGAACCCATCTAATAGGTTCATAGGTGTATACTAGCATAATGACCACTACAGCCCTTATACGCCTAGCCATGCAGCCCAAATGTGACCCACAAATTAAATTTTTATAGGGTGTCTCTGGGATAGGAGTCTATCCCTCCAGTACGTCCTATTTATCGTTGTGGTGAGGTTTAGATCTGTAGAGCATGTGGCCCTTGAAGATATGTTTTTTTTTTTAGGTGGAGCATGTCCATCAATTCTGGGTTGGACATGGCCTTGTATGTCAGGGAGAGATCACCTCTGAGTAAGCAGTATGCAACCAAGTATAGCTGGAGTTTCTTCGGTTGGGCTGCATAGGGCATATGTTTGAGGCCAGTAATCCTCATGGTGAGGTACTTCTGTGGTGCACTGCTAAGTACTTAGAGCAATATAACAGAGTTTTAAGCATGCTTTAGCATTCTGCTTTTCACAGAACAACACACAGGTTCATTTTGTAGGCTTGCATGGAATACAATCACTAGTCATTTTTGTTTGTCTGATATCTGGGTGCCATTGACTTTGTACATGTTAATTAAGGAATATAATAAGGGAGGGAAGGAAACTGACTGTCAAGTAAGAAACAAACAGTAGTGATTATGGCAGAACTGTCAAGTGAGAATCCAGAAAACAATGAAGCACCACAAAGGTTAACATTAAATTTGGTTACATTTAATATAGCTCCACTGTGACTGCAGAACTGGATAAGAGGGCTGGTATGTCTGACTGGCAGTAGGACTGGTATAGTATAGTGGTAAAAAGTGATTAGGGTGAGAAAATCATTCACTGAGACCCAGGTAGGGCTGGGACAGTGGACAGAAGGTTGTTGTGTCTTAATGTGTTATGCTCTGTGTGATCAAAATGAACTGGAAAAGTATAGATCTACACACGACTGAGGTAGAAAAGAATTTGGGAGTTATCACTCCTAAACTGAGTCATATGAGCAGGCTGTGGCAAAAGCTGTTAGGATATAGGCTGCATGGAGTGGGGAACCAACTCAAGAGATGTGATGGCAATTGTTTTGGGTAGGTCACTGGTAAGATGACATCTAGAGTACATTACTCAGCTCAGGCAGCTGTACAAAGACAGGAACTTTAAGCTTGTGGAGAGAGTTTACACAGGAGAGACAGATTGGATCTATATGATAAAGAAAAGCTGACCCTACCAGACGTTTATGCTTAGAAAAAAGGGAGATGCTAGCATTATGTGACATCACAGAGGATTGAAGGAGTGGTGGTTAAGGCAGAAGGACTGAAGAGATAAAGCATTGCTGCCAGCTGAAAGAGGGTCATTTGTTACACTTAAGTAAATCTTTTGTTAAGGAACTTGTAGGGTTTCCCTTTAACAACATACCACTTGACTCTGTAATGCACAGAGATAAAGCTCTGATGGCAACTGAGATATCATGAGATCAAATAGCACTCCAGATGATGGAGCAAATTAGGGGAGAAGAGAAATTAGTCAAAACTGCACACTCGGGTCTCTCTAGGTGATTGATGTGTGTCCCAGGGGTGCACACTCCATTAATGTCCCCTGATGTAGACTGGAGGCTAATAGGAAGTGTCGGCTTGGGGGAGGGGCAGGGAGATCTGCAGGTGTATGTCCCTTGTAAAAGAAAGTGACAGTCTTCTACCATGGTTGTTGCATGTTCACCCCTTTTGTGTTACTGCGTATACACTGGAATAAATAGAGTTTAAAAGCATAGCCTCTCCGATGGCTGCCTGTATGATGCCCTGAACACAACTGCACTTTCAATTTAGAGAACAAAAAAATCGAGACACAGATGTTCACTGGGCAGAAAAAGGGCAAACTGTGTTTGCAAAATATGTGGTTATTATTACTGTAATGTTCTAAAATGTTTTTTATTACTATTATATCTATTTGCTACTTTTTTTGTATTGGGGATTTTGTCTCTTGGCCTCTGCTTAAAAGAGGCTTTGCTGCCCAGTCAGACTATCTCAGTAAACAGATACTAAATAATTAAATAAATGTCATAAAACAACATGCCCAAAAAAGTCATGAGATGAATCTAAACAGAAACTCAAACAGCTAATATTGAGTCTGTTGAAAGTGGCATTTGTCAGACTTATAAGATGGGTCACTTGTCTTTTCCCATCTACTAGCTAATAATTGCAAAACTTGAAGTAGTAGTTGTAGAAAATGTACACAGACCAGTTAGTACTCAGATGTTTGTTGCTTATATCACGCTGCTTTAAAATATATCTTGGCATCAAAATAGTGCTTTGAGAGATGGCTGCAGCAAATGTGTAAAGTGCCTTCCTTAAGCAGGGCTCCAGATAGGGGGAATATCAAATGAGTTACTGTTCTCATTTCACAAGTGATGCCTTTGAATTTCGAGTATCAATACCTCTCTCAAATTAACAGATATTCCATATGTCAGGAAACAGCACTACAACTTCCGATGTCTGGATAAAACAGAAATTATTTTTTGTAATATCTACAGTATTCTTATATATACACAAAAAAATCTTAGAGGTGTGCAACATGCGCTGTAAGGATAAATCCAGTTGGAAGGTTCAGGTAAACAAGTAGAATAAGTCACAGTCCATAGAGTTCATTAAAATCCAGGTTTAATGACAAAACAGAATAAAAACTGCAGGAGTAAGCGCTTTCGCGTTGTATCCAACGCTTCATCAGACATGTCTTACAGCGCATGTTGCACACCTCTAAGATTTTTTTGTGTTCATGATTTGTTCTTAACAGAGGGTGCTTTACCTGGCAATATATTGGTTTTTAATTCTACAGTATTCTTATATATGCCTGTTTTATTTTGTGAAGTGTAAATTAAATTTAATAAGTAAGCAAGTCCTTTCTGCAAGCATAAACTGAAGAAGAGTTAGTGTTTTATCAGTTTTTATCATTTTAAAAAGGTACCACCCACTTTGTTCTTTAAAACACCTATATAATTTGTAAATGGGTTGTAATTATTTTACTTTTAAAAAGACTAATACAGTAATTGAACTTATCAGTAACCACCAATAACAAGATGTATTTATATGTTCTTTACATACATTACACTGCATTCATGAAGTAAATGAAGTTATACTGCCAATGAAAGTGCTGGTTCATAACAGTCGTGCTAAACTGAGTTCTGTGGCTTCTTTTTTTTACACCCAGTCCGAGTTCCTTCCCAGTAGTCTAAGATGCCTCAGATTTGCATGTTTTAACCATTGTGTTTTTTTCTTGTTTTGCAGACCAACCTGGTGGTTCTGTGCCTTCCCCTACAGCTTTCTGATCTTTGTCTATGATGAAATGCGTAAACTGATACTGCGCAGGAATCCTGGTGGTATGTATGCATACAGTACTGATTTAGTGCATAACTTTTCAATGTGCCATGCATACACACACAAACAGCTATATGATAGGTATAAGGGGGTATGACAGAGCTGTGTACATTGATAACTGAAATACTGTATAGATAGTGATTACACTACCATTTTGCTGTGGTATAAAACATCTTTTTTGTATCCAGTTTATAAATTAAGAAATGAAATTAACATTGTCCAAAAGTCTAGCCAGTGGTTCGCTATAATCAATCCTGGCTTTTGAAAAGTAGAGCAGCTCTTAATTCTTGTACAGTTATGGGAGGGATCATGGGAGTTTGCCAAGATTACCCACATGTGTTTTCTTGACTTAGAGAAAGCGTATGACCATGTACCCAAAATTCCTTTGAGAACTTCTGTAATACTATGGTGTGCTGGGACCACTGCTATACACCATTCAGTCCCCATGTTTGAAAATTAAGAAACATGTTAGCAATTTCAGTAACAAAATGAACAGATTCAAGGTAGGCATTCTGTCTTGTCTACCTGCCAGTTTGTGATTGCAATGACCAGGCTATCAAGGTACAGCCGAGATTTGAAGAGTGTTCAGTTTGGGGACATAATGATTACACCTTTGTTGTTTGCAGATGATGCTGTCCTCTTAGCTTCAAGTATCTCTGATCTCCAGCATCCATGCAAACAACTGATTCAGTACTGAGTATGAAGCAGATGAGATGAAAATCTACACCTCCAAATCAGAAGTCATCTCTCTCTCTCTCCCAGAAAAGAGTGTATCGCTCTCTCCTGGTGAGGAGGAAGCAGCTACTTCAGATGGTGGAGTTTAAACATCATGGGATCTTCTTTATTAGTGACAATAGGCTGGATTGAGAGACTTACCAATGTCCTGTTGCAACAGTAACAGTACTGCAGTCATTGTAGCAGACCATGGTGAGGAAGAGCGAGCCAAGTCTCAGGACGAAGGTTTCAGTTTACTGGGCAGTCTATGTCCCTGAGTTCATGAGCTTTCAGTAATGACTGAAAAGATGAGATCACAGATACATGGAACTGCGATTCCTTCAGATAGTTGTTGGGCTCATTTTCTGTGTTAGACTGAGGAGTTCAGCAAACTGAACTGACTTCAGAGTACAGTCATTACTCCACTGTGCTGACAGGAGTCAGTTGAGGTAGTTTGGGTACCACATAAGGATGTCCTCTGGGCATACCACTTAACTGTCCAGATTTTGAAGAGACGCCCCTTGTTGCTTCTTTAACTTTTCTTCATTCCACCTAAATGAGGTTCTAAATTAATAGAAGAAGTATTTAAAATATCCCTACTTTGGGGCCTTTATCCTAATTACCTCCTTTTTTTGCTTTCTCTCTAAATCTAGAGATAAAAGTTCAGAGTATGCATCAGGCAACTCTCATGGGAGGTATTATCAGGCACAGCCTACTGGGTGGGGGCCACAAGGCAGGCAGAGGACACGGTGGAGAAGCTATGTTGGCAGGAGGTCCCAAAGAATGAGCTGAATACAGTTGCTGGAGATAAGGAAGTTTGACCTATCCAGCTCAGCTTGTTACTGCAGTGTCCCTCAGTAGAATACGTGGCTCAGAAAATGATTATTATTAACATTGGATAACTTTAGAGTTCAGTTCAAATTAGGACAAATAAGACAATATTACTGATAAATACATAAAATGCCCCACTGCTGTAGTCCTGTATTAATGTCAAATGGACAGTATATAATTTGGGAAGCTGGTGACTTAGCAGCCGAGTTGCTACCAGATCCCCTCTTTTTTTTCATTACTTTCTCTATTAAATTCCTTGTAACTAGAGACAGAGCATTGGTGGTGCTATTACTTTGCTTTCTTGTACAATCTGACCCCTTACTGAAGGACATAGTTAAAGCTGACTTACTGCTGACTTCCCCTGTTTTAGACATGAATTCTGAGCAGGACCACTGTCCCAGATAACTACACACATACACATTATATACTAAGTTCTGCTATTCCTATGCCTTCCTGCATCTCATGCTATGAGTTTTCATACAGAAGTGTTGTTTTCTGTTAAACTCCTGCCCATTTAACTTGGGGTTCCTTTAGAAGGCTACCATTTGTTTACTCATTCTTACCTTGACTTTTTTTTGTACCTTCAGGCCATTCCCTTTCATGGTCTTACTAAGTAAGACACTCATGACACCCATCTCTAAAACGTGATTCCCTGAAATGAATAAATTATGTTCCAACTGATGATTTTTCTTCCGTGAAGATGCTGCAATGTATCATAAAGCAGCATGCTTTTTATTGGTGTGGCACATGCAATGACATCACTATTGTCAACTGCTGTTTCTTTCATTGCACTCTGTAATAGGATCTCTTCCAAGTCTCTGAAAAGGCTTTCTCTGAGGATGAATCATCCTTATTTCTTGCTGTAGTTATGGCCAGAATAGTCCTATCTACATCTGATAAATTAAATCCCCACATTTCCTGCATCCCCGTTTGCCATGTCCCAGTAATTTTCTCCATGCCTCTCCCAGCCTTGTATATTTGTAACTCTAACACTTTAACAACCTCAGACACATAATAATGACCCTGTACCATGGTATCAGTCATAAAAAACATCTGATTGTTCCATCCTCCCTATGCTAGAGCCATTACCCAATTGTTTAAGCTTTCTCATGTTACACAGCCCTTCACATTTTTCTTTATTCTGTAGTTTGTTACAGGTTATAGCCTATACTGTTCGTGTCCCAGTTGTATGTGTTAGTTATATGTGATAAGACCAGAATATCACAATATGCATTCTCTACCTGTAGACAGGGATTTTTTTTCTAGCCTGCTAACCACAGAGGCTAAATAATATATTGCCATTAGCACATTACTTCCCAGACTAGAATATGAGCTTCCTATCATTTTTATCTGTGCTCATCACAAAACACTTCACAGCTTCAATCTACAAAAAAAAAAAAAAAAGAAAAGAAAGAAAAAGGAAAAAAAGAAAATTGTTCAATTTATTCTCCCGCCAGACAATAATGAACATTATTATATCACCTCTAACCACATAAACCTCTTTGGATTCTCACAGTTAATAACAACTCCTACTAGAATCCACAAACCTAGCAGTATGGAAACTTCTCTGGACTGGATCCTTATTAATAGCCACCCTGAAACTTATACTCCAGGAACCCTTCCCGACGACATCAGCGACCATATGTTTACCTACATTATTAGATAAAAGTCCATAGCCCAACTACCCATAATCTCAAAACCTCCCACTTAAAAATAAATTCTTTAATCCAGACAGCTTCCTAAATGAACTGCAAGCATGTGACTGGTCACCACTGACCCATCTTGAGCTTGATGAGGCTGTGACCTACTTTAACACTAACGTTCTTT
Organism: Protopterus annectens; assembly: GCF_019279795.1. Classification (NCBI taxonomy): domain Eukaryota; kingdom Metazoa; phylum Chordata; order Ceratodontiformes; family Protopteridae; genus Protopterus; species Protopterus annectens. The sequence goes on along the minus strand of NC_056741.1, from coordinate 1,268,570,620 downwards.
AAATCCTAGATTGCCATGCACCTTATCGCTCTACTAGAATAAGAACCAAATCTGCCCCATGGCTCACAAAACAAACTAGACAAAAGATACTCCTCAGAAATAAAATCTGGGCTAAATGGAGAGCTACCAAATGTCCGTCAGATCACCTCCACTTTAAACAGTTAAGAAATGCCACCAAGAAGGATATTCTTAGAGACAAAAAAGACTTCTACCTTCACCTCCAACAAACTCCACAAAAATTTTGGTCAGGGATAAACAAACTTCTTCAGCCAGGTCACTCTACTACTCCAGCCCCAGCCGGTTTCAACCATAATAACTCCAACCAGATCCCTGATGCCTTTAATAACTACTTTACAGAAGCCATTCAAACCCTAGCCAATTCTTTACCTCCCTTCACTGCTTCCCCACTAAATACCTCCAAGACTTGATCTCCTACCTTTCAAATACAACCTGTACCTACATCTCTCATCTGTAAGCTACTTCAAAAATTGAAACCTTGCACCCCTTCTGCTGACCATCTCCCATCTGAATACCTAAAAATTGCCACAAAAGCCATAGACTATCCCATCTATATCCTTATTAACATAACTATCTCAGAAGGCAAAATCCCTACTATATGGAAAGTATCCCACATCATCCCTCTACATAAAGGTGGATCTTCTATTGAACTTTCTAACTTTCGACCTATTGCCTTACTCTCCCCATTAGCTAAGATAATGGAAAAATGTATTCACAAACTACTTAACCACTTACTACAAAATAACCTACTAGCAAACTGCCAACATGACTTTAGACCATTCCATAGCACATTGACTGCCCTCTTATCCTTCACCAACTCTATAAATATAAATTGTAACAATAACTCTTTTTCCTCTGCACTATTTATTGACCTGTCAAAAGCCTTTGATATGGTTAACCATAACTTACTGCTAGACAAACTAAAGGACCATTCTCTCAATTCACAAGCATTACAATGGTTCAGGTCTCATCTGGAAAATAGACAGCAAGCAGTACTTTGGCATAACAATCTGTCTTCATTACTTCCAGTAAATATTGGAGTACCCCAAGGCTCTATCTTAGGTCCCCTTCTTTTTACCTTATTTATTAACAATCTACACATGAACATACCTCAAGCCACCTGCATTCAATATGCAGATGACTCCACCTTAGTCTGTACAGCCAAGAATATAGCCTCGCTCCAGTCCCTCACCCAAACTGTTTTTCATAATGTTGAAAACTGGTTTATGCAACACTGCCTCCTCCTAAATCCCCAAAATCAAAGCTACTGCTTTTTACTCCAACTCATAAATCACCTAATCCTTTCTTCTCTGTAACCTCTAACAATGGTACCAACATAACCCCAGATACTACAACCCGCCTACTAAGTGTAACAATTGATAATCATCTCAGCTTTGATGACCATATCAACTGCACCATAAAGTCTGTCAACAAAAAACTTGGCACCCTCTATAGAATCAAACCCTTCCTTACCCCTGCTACAAGGAAAACAATTGCCCAGACCCACCTCATTTCCACCATTTTCTATGCCTCTGCTGTATATACTAACCTATCCAAAAACAACCTCTCTAAACTCTCCACCTGTTATAATAGCATAACTAGATTCATCACATGCTCCCCCTTTAAAACTCACCACTGCCTCAACCTCAAACAACTTGAATGGCTAGAACTGCAAAACCATATACTCTGTCAACAATTACTTATCACTCAAAAGATCCTATACCACCCCAACAATACCCCTATCCTCACTAATCTAATTACACCATATAAAAATCTAGCTACACTACGCCCTGCTAATAAGCTCCTAGTTTCCTCGACTAAATCTAACAACAAAGCTGGTGACTCACTTTCCTCGAACACAGCAGGTAAAAACTGGAATCATCTTCCTTCTGAATCATCAACCCTTGCTTCTACTTCTCTATTTAAAAAACATCTTAAAGAACATCTTATAACTCATTGGCTTTGTCCATGTGCTAACCCAGACTGATATATTGTTCTCCTTCATGCTCTAACCACTTTCCCTACTCCTCTAACCTATGCCTCCAAATCTAGTTACTACTCTATTCTTCATAGCATGAGGATAAAATATAAGGGCCTTTCTCTCTTAATTGGGTCTTGCTCATACCTGCTATTGTGTTTAGTATAATTTTTCAGTATAATTTTTATAGTTTATAATTTTATAATTATAATTTTTCTTTTGACCAATGCTGCCTCTGAATTGTGATTTTACATGTCTTTTTTATATGTTGTTAACTTTGGCACAGTTCATGCTTAGAGCTTTTCACCCCGGGCCTCTACTGAAAATGGACATATATCCAGTTAGACTAGCCCGGTCAACAAATGTAAAATAAATAAAAATAAATAAATAATAATCACTCTGAAAATGGTTACCCATTGTGCTCTTATACAAACAATATTGCCATTTCTTTGCAATAAATGGCTTATTAAATGTTCTCCCTATTTCTTCTGTGGCTCTGAAACCTTTCAGGCTAACAGGTCTCCCTTCACCCTTGATACCTCTGAAAGATCCTTCTCAAAAATTACCTCCACATACAATGTCTGACAAACTGACAACCTTATTTCATTTAAGAAATCCCTTCACTCCTGTCTCACAACTGAAAACAATGCAGCCGCTTTAGGGACACAGGTTAATACCTCTCCTCTCCCCCTCCTGTCACTAAGTCCCTCTGACCATTAATGTCTGTTTTTTTCCTTGTTGCTGTTACAATAATTTACTTTGTAAATTGGTATTCCATCCATATATTGCTGCCTTGTGCATACTGCTGTGTGCTTACAAATTCTCTTAGATTATTGGACTGATTGGACTGCATATTACTGCCACATATCTAAAAGTTGGCTTATTTGAACTTAAATGTTATATGTTTCATTTTGTCTATTTTTTTGTATTTGCCTGCCTGTCCCAGGTCATGGCTGAAAACTGTTCGTGGACCAGCCCAATTATCTGGCTAGTAAAGATTAAATAAATAATTAAGTTTTTATGCTTGTAGTCCTTGCACCACTGGCTTCTGGTTGCTTTTATCCTTCCAGTTCCTATTATCGATTGCCTATCCTGCATTGTGAAATTTTTCCGATCCTTTTCACCTTCCCTGTTGATGATTCTGTCACTGAATTTGTATTGCTTTGTATGTATGATGTAGTCTGTGTGGGGGAGTGAGGTTATTTAAACCTCTGTGCCTATTATGTGTACGTATGAGTAATATTCCCTGTGTAGCTGAAGCAGTTAGAAAATGTAACGTTATATATGGCATTCCAGCTGTTGTTCATTTCTTTACTTTTACAATTTAGATCTTTATTCACTTTCAGGCCTTTCTCCTGTTTGATGCTTCTGTTTTCTTTTCATTCAGCTTGTTATATTGTGTTCTTCCTTGCAAATTTATTTTTACTTCATTTATTGAAGCAGGTTACTCTATATTGCCCTTTTGTTTTGTTTTTTTCCTTAACTTTGTCTTGTTTGAAGACCCATTTAATTGCAATTTAAGCCCTTCTCCCAGGAATACCGTTAAGACTGGCATGGCCAGTATCAAAATTCGGCACATTTCTGACTTCCTAGATAAGACTCAAATCCTTGACGCAAACAGAAATTCATAGTCAATTGTATTTCACAGAGTACTCATTAGGCAGACATCACTGCACTGTAAATATACATGTAAGCCATAATTTATCTATCTTTCCTTATCTATATAGCATATTATGTAAGACTACATCTTAAATCAGTCCTTCCGTTTCAGTCTCTATTGGTTGCATATCTGCATGTGGCATTGTCACCCACACACTGATATTCTATTACAGGGATAATTAAGACATCATAAGGAAATGATTTGTATCGTGTCATAAAAAGATATGTAGCCCAAGTGACAGAAGAATATTGTTTTTAATCACAGTTTCGCCAAGTAATGACAGGCTAGTAACTGAAGTATATTACATCCAAGGTAGCATCACTGGAACTACAAGTTAAACCTGAGCTTAGAAAAAAAAAAACTTTTCATACTGCAGCAGAGACATTAAAATTGTTAACCACCCAGAGAAAGTCTAATATTCCACATGACATTACATATATGAAGTTAACAATCAGGTGACAAAGTACTGTGGGAGCCATTTTGTGTAGACATTTTAAAAGCTGTCCTTGCAACAGTCACCCTTCTTATGATGTGGCAGGAATCACACTCTGCCACAAGTTGTTTTCTTTCCCCAACTTTTGAGAGACTTTGTAATTCAGCCGATTGCCTTTTTTTACTTGATTAAAATGCCTTCTTTCTCCTCAGATTTCCACTACAGTAGAACCTCTGAGTTCTTCATGCAGCAAATGCTAATTTAATACATGTGTATTATGGGATTAAAGGGACACCATCTCAATTATTCTAAAAATACCAGTTAACCAGTAAGGAATAGGTAGAAAGATTTGGAGAATATTCCTCCCTTTGTTTTGTGTACCCCTGGAATATACAGAATTCCAAAGCCCAGGACAAAGAGTTTGGAACCATACAAGCATAGGTTGCTGTTAAGCTCCATATGTATGTACCCTAGTTTCTAAGTGCCCATCATCCATTCCTTTAAACATTTTTCCAGAAGTACTTCTTCACAACTTTAGTAGTCAACTTAGGTGGGGTACTGTTTTCAGTCTGGAAACACAGCTGTCCCCTGCAGGATTCCAGACAGTGTACTGACACTATGGCATGCTTTGCAGGCTTGCAGACAATGTGCTGACACCACGGCCTGCTTCAAAGCTTTTTCTGACACTGTCTTCCAGCTGCTGCTCAGTACAGTTATTTTTTAGTGAACTCTTTTTTATCTTGTATCTTTTTTGCTGCACAACCAACAATATATACATATTTTTAAACTGTCCGTCAGCACTCATGATGAATACACTTTTTCCTTGACCCACCACTGATGTCAGCCATCTTGTTGCTTCTGTTTCCATAGTGTTAGATGAGTAAATATTTCTTGCAGTTGCCATACTGTATCTTCTGGATCTCCAGCAACATGTCAGTCAACGATCAGTATTTTTGCCCTGTAGTATCCTGTATGCTGATTTCTGTCATGCTAACCCATCACTAAGAAAAACTTGAACTGAATTAAAAAGCTATGACATCAAAGTGAAATGTGTTGAAACAAACGTCATACTCACAAGAAGGCCAACTGCTTCTACCAAGAATACAAGCTCCATGTATTAGCCTCCATTCTTCTGTAAGCACCTTAAACCACCTCCTTACTTATGATACCTTGATGCTGCTGCTTTGAAAGGAAGTATGCCTGTGCAGTGTCCACGAGCTGGAAACATTGGTTTAGGAGAAGCACTTTTTCCAGGGGTAAGGAGAATTTGCCCATATTAGTTTCTTGTTCTGAAGTTTTCAAATGCAACAGACCCACATCTAAGAAGTACAGTAACTGAAAGCACACATGTAGTGTATTTGCAAGTTTGATGCAACACAGAAGCACTTGAAGAGCTTAGTCGTATATGTGCCGATGAGGATGGTAACCTACCACCTTCAGGTTAAGTGGGCCTTGTGTGATAGCTGTACTGTGCAGGTTCTACTTCATGAGTATTTGCAACCAACAGGTTCTAACTAGTGTCCATCTGTTGAAACAAAGAACCCTCTTTTTGTGCCACCCTTAGGAAGACTTGTCTGCCTAGTTTCCACTCAGGTGGGTTTGATGAGGCCCTAGTCAATTACTTTGCCAGCAAGTTCTGACTGAAAGGGACCTACATGACTTGAAGATGGATGCACTGCCTTAAACTAATCCTATGGCAGTGCTTTCAACTGTGGATAACAGCTGGTTCCTGTTTAGTAAGGTACAGCATGACACAGTTGTTTTCTGTCACTACTTTTAATATTGCTGGATGCTAGACTGACTTGAATAAATGCACTGCATAAATCAGAACCATCACTTCCAGCTCTTGTATATGTTTACCCTCAGGATTACTGATCCATTTCTGCTGCACTTTGAGGTAGCTCATGTGTGCTCCCGTACAAAATCAAAAGCATTTGCAATCAGAGTTTGAGCACAGTCTGGGGTCACTAATGGCATCCTTGATCACATGACCTCCATTATGAATGCAGAGATCAAGCAGATATAATTCTCTAGAGGATGGGAGTGCTCCTTCATAGATTTCTGAGGCATTGCTGTATTTTCCTTGTGTGAAGTCTGGCTAAAGGCACCAAGAGAACTGAGGCAGAATTATAACCTGCTGCCTTCAAGTCCAGTGTATCTTCTGTGCTACCTGGCCAAAGTGTTGATTAGGATGAGCATGTCTTCTGGGGACAGAGAGAGTCTGTCTGTTTTAGTATTTGGTTCTTCCCCTAAAAAATATCTTGGTGAGTGCTACTGTCAGGATGGATTGTTTGAAGGTTCAGGGAGATTCCAAAGCTGGTAAATATTTTACAGATGAACATGCAGAGCTCCTACTGCAGGTTTGAAACAGGCAGTGTTGTCATCCATTTAGAGGTAAAGGTTGCTCTCTTTTGTTCCAACGTGGGAAAATAGTGGAGCCAACCATTTGATCAACACACTGGGCATACAGAATAAATAAAATGGTAAGGAGATTTACTGGTATTGTCCTTCTCAACCTCAAAGTAGTTGAAATGCCACTGCTTCCTGTGAATTGGAATGTGTAGGTAGGAACCCATCAAATCCTGGCACACCATTAGTATATGATGTGTGATCAATGAGGAGAAATGACCTGCAAGATTAACATTCTGAACCGTTTTACTCTTAGGAACTCATTTAATATGGAGAGATCTGTGACTGGCCTTAAAAGCCTTCTTTTGGGGGTTACTAGAAATAACGTGAAGTAGAAATCTCTTACTTGTTGCAGACTGAGGACCTTTTTATGGCCTCCTTGCGTAGTAATTGTCCCAACGCCTGTAAAGCTAAGCTGGTCTGGTTGGGAAGTAGATGGGTCATTTTTACAAAACGAGAGGAATTTTCTACATTTTTTTGTATCCAGTACCAATTCTTTCTCTTACCCAGTAGTCTGAACTCATCTCAAACCAGGTTTCTATGAAGTCCAGTTACCTCTTATCTACAGGGAAGGGAACAGTGGAGAAGGGAGGAGAACATCAGTATCACCAATACTGACCATGTTCCCTCTTTGGTAGGAGGACACTCATTCCTCTACCTTGGTGCCTGTCCTGCCTAGGAGGACACCCATTCCCCTACCTTGGTGCCTGTCCTGCCTAGAAGGACACTCATTCCCCTACCTTGGTGCCTGACATATATATATATGTATAGGTTCACTTCAGAATGTCGAAATTTGAAAACTTCGAATTTCATATGGTCGAGATCATATGATCGAAGTTTTAAAACTTCGAACATTCTGAACGGAGATCTCCATACAGCACGGAATGGGAAATTTTCCCTTTTTCTTGCTGTAGTGTGATCTTGGAGTTGGTATATTTATAGGTGTGAGGGGTGCAGGGGGGCTTGCCCCCCTGCAAAAAAGTTGAGGAACATAGTTTTATTTTGTTTTTGTATTCATTTCAGAATTTTGACATTTTGAAACTTCAATTATATGGTCTTGACCATATGAAATTCGAAGTTTTCAAACTTTGATATTCTGACGTGAATCCACACACACACACACACACACACACACACACACACATATATATATATATATATATATATATATATATATATATATATATATATATATATATGTACACACACACACACATATATATATATATATATATATATATATATATATATATATATTAGATTTAGCATTTACCTCTTATTTAATGGAAAGCACTGCCATTACACACAGTCTTATGTTATGCAGGACAATGCTACTGCTGCATTTTCAATCATTATAATGCTGATGTTGGAAATATGTATTTCTTGAATGTGTTGGGGTTTGCTCTACCTTTCTAAGTCATTTTTATTTTATTTTTGATTTTCCAGGTTGGGTGGAGAAGGAAACCTACTACTGAACACCATGGCATCGACTTCTTTCAGAGACCATCCACTCTTTCTACTACAACTCACAGCTCCATAGTGCTTCTACCAGGAAATGCCACAGGGAAAAAGAACAAAACCTTTCAAAAGTCCCCCAGATATGCCCCTGGCTTCGGTTTTGCACTTTTTTTTTGTTGTTTTGTTTTTAATATTCATTGTAAAGAATCATTAGTTTCAGTCATCTTATATTTTTCTGTAAATTTTACTAGAGAAGATATTTTTTATTTGAACTTTGGCTGACCAAAGGTGACCAGTGAACTGCGCAGAAATGCGGGCTGCCCTGCATCTGCCTAGCATTTTGATTTAATAATGGGAGTGTGGATGTGATTTTTAATTTTTTAATGAGGATAAAATGGTTTTCTTTTTATCCTGAGAAATTGAGATAAGGGGAGGGAAATTTCATGTTTAGGTAATTTAGTCAAAATAAATAAACTGATGTACTATTTAAATAATTTTACATATGTACAGTGACAGAATATAGGCCAGGAAAGGCCTCTCAGAAATACACCAAAACTGTAGTAGTTTGTTAAAAGTATCAGTATGCGACGCAGCATGATTGTGCCATTTGACCCCATTAAAGCTAATGCAAAGACTCAGAGCCATCAGAGGAGATGAAGCACAGTTAAAAAGAGTCCATATTCATCTTCTTCCTCCATGTGGACTGGCTAGCCTACATCAAGTATCCTAGTGGCTGGGTAGAGGAAAGGGACCAGGCAATATGTCAAACTATATCCGTCCTCTAAGTAACATCTTGTATACAATGTCAGTCTTATAGGCTATGCTTCAGTCACGGAAGTTAACTGCATTCATGATCTGCCTGTGTGGGTTCCAGGAGGCACAACTGCTTTGTTGCTATTAGATCAAAGCATGCTGTTTACAGATTTTAGAATCAAGTTAGCAATCCATATTTCACAAAAGCCATCTGTAGCTAAAAACTGAATATGGAACATTTTTTTTTTTCATTTTCAAGTTTCAGTGGTTATATAGTGTTTGTCACCATTCTTTGTGGTTACAAAGATAAGGGTATATATTTGTAACTGTTTTTCCAGATGATATGGGCAGCCCAGTCACGTGTGTCATTGTGGCCACTACTCATCTGGTGCCTGCTTACAATAAAAAAAATAATAAATAAAAAGTAACTAAATATGAATTTAAAACAATAAGGGAAACATATGAGTAAGTGAAAGATCAACATTTTAAAAGATGAGTTGTTTTAGGGGGTCTTCCTCACAATGTAGCCTCATTTCCTGTCTGTCCTTTAATTTGTTCCTGTGAGAAGATTTTTCCCAGTGTGAAAGGTTCCACATATCCATTCTCATCCAGGAAGAGGAGATACTGCAGAGATTCCTTTTCCATCCACTACATGTTTAGGAGATGGTTAGAGGGATCTTATCTCCTCCGTCACTGTAAATGGGACATCAGGTCCCGAAAGTGCAAGATGTATCTTTTTCATACAAAACAAAAACAAAATGTGTGACTTTGTGATGTCATTGCTCCTTCTTGCCCCTATTTTTGTGTAGCAAATTTTGTCCAGATCTGCTCTAAATTAAAAAAGGAATGTTAAATGTGTGAACAGTTCTCAAAATTTAAAGAAAATAAAAACAGTAAATTTAATATGATTCATTTTTCTGTGTCACTTTCTTCTGTTTTCAAAAGTCTTATTCTACTGTTTGTTTGGAATAGAAATACTAAAGTAACATTCCTTTTCTGTATATGTAAGAAGAGTGGTATGATACAGACAGTCGTGACTAGCTAAGAAAGATTTAATTTATCCATCTGAACATTAATCTTAAAATGTCTTTGTATAGGAAGTACATTAAAACACTGTAATTACAAACAGTGTTTTTTTCATGTCTTGAGGCACATGACCACAGTCATTACTCAAACGTTGTTAGATCACAATGTTCAGTGCTGGGGATATGTCAATGACAATGGATTACTACATGATGCATTTTATACCACTTTTATAACACTGATTGCCAAACTATCTCAAAAGCAGCTTTGCAAAGAAAAAAATGTGTTTGCACTGGTATTTCCGCATGTTTTTACACTAAATGAAGGATCCCATGAGGAGCTCACTAAGAAACTATAATTTCTAGTGTGAGCTCATTTTCATAAAATATAGGTTCATAGGTGTTTACTAAGCTAATGACCACAGGGACCTTTTTAAGCCTAGCCATGCATCCCAAATCTCTGACAAGTTCTAGTACCCTTGGTAATGTAAGCAGAGGATTGGGAGATGAAACATTTACAAGTAGGGGCTTGGGAGATGAATCATTTACAGGCTGCCTGTGTCCATTTGAGACATAGGTGCCAAACCAGGAATGAATTTCCTTTTCCACATCCAACTGTCCGGGTTACTCTTGAATTGGGTTAGGGATGAAATGGTGGGACATTTGTGGCAGAGTAAGGCTGGATGGAATATATCATATAATAATTTAGAAGGAATGACACACAGCATTAAACTCCATATGAAGATAATGGTTGGCCAGTAGAGTATGGGTACTCAAATTCACAATAGATTCTGTGCTGGCAGCTATTCAAAATGCTGACCTACTCAGAATATCATAACATTATGGAATGGCCTTCCCAGTGAAGTGTTAAGAAATGACAAGTTAATATGCACCTTATCAGTACATCTTTAAAAGGATCTTTTGCAATAGATAATGGTTGGGATTTCTAGTTTTCACCTCACATTCTTGCCTTGTCTTGCTACTTTGCTAAGATATGCACACAGCTCCCATAGCACATGCCATTCCATGATGCCTCATGTAGGATCTAGGAGGGTATGTCCTTCCCCTCATCTCTCATCTTCTGACCCCCACTAAAACCGGGGAAGCAAACAAGTAAGACATGAAGAAGTAATGATGTAAAATTAAAAACTTGCCAGACTTACTAGGAACTCCTTTAGGTATGGAGACATGCTGAGATGGCAAAAAAAAAAACAATAGAAAGTGCCTTCTTACAAAATGATATTAAAATAAGTACTCACATATTTTTATATATATCTAAGTCTGAGGCATCCTGTTCTGCAAATAATGGTTCAGAAAAATCATAAGCAGAAACAGAAAAAAAGAGGCATGAGTTAGAGATGCTAAAAAAAGTCAAGGGCCCAGATGTGTGAGGGAATCATGCCATAACTAAGAATGTGTGAACACCAAGCTGCAAAAATGTTGACAATAATCAAATGTCAGTGGAAACAGAAACACAAAAACAAATATTTTTGTAGGGAGGTCTACCTCCACTACACCTGCAATGGGTCCACTATTGGAATCTATGTGCCAGTATACATCACCCCTTCCTCCAAAAAAGAAACAGACTGTGGAGAAAAAGATATCCACTATAAAGGGCTCTCTCAAAAATTCACTGATATGATGAGTGTTCCATAATATCATTAAGTTTTTTTACTTGGGGAACAGTCAAAGCACCAGGGTATAAACTTGCCATGGAAAGAAGGCAAACAAAAATGGATTTTGATGCCCACCACTTCTACTAATATGTGATAACTAACCAATATGTGTTGTCCGCACGCTGGGCCAGTAATCAAGGAGTCTGAATCCTCACCACTGACACTGGAGAGGGATGTCCATTTGGAATACAAAGGGATACACTCAGTATTTCCAAATGCAGACCTCTCTGCATCCAGTATGATTTCCCTTAAGAGCACACAGGGAACACATTCAGGCCAGGGTCTAGATTTTTCTATATCTCCCTCCCCAGTAAGACTCCCCACTTGTACAGCTGTAGGGCTAGGTCCTCAGCCGAGTGTACAAGCCAAATCCTCCAGCACCCTCTCTGTAACCCCACTGCTTAGTGTCCCTGCCCCAAATAGCTGACAGACACACTGAGAGATTTGATTTGGGTGCACGTGTGTGCGCGCACACACACACACACACACACACACACCTGGGAAAGCTGGCACAAGTTTACTAGTTATGCCTCCTTCTGCCCAGTCTATAAGGTAGTTATCACTGCCACCAGACACTCCACAATCAGCTACTCTAAGGCCCTTAACAAAGGGTGTCCAATTATACTGTGTATTATTAATACTGATACAAATGGTAGTAGTTCACCAAGATGGATAGACCTTCTGGAGTGGCCCACACAGTGTCACCCAATAAATATAACTACTCTCAAAGGTTAGATACTTTCTACAAGGACTAGCCATAATAAAAATTTTAAATGTATTTAATAATAATAAAAGAACCTGAAAATATTGAATATATATTTACAGTAAACCACATAGTTCAAATCACAGAAAATACTGAAATTAACATTGATGGACAGCCTCATACAAATAAAGAAAATCACTCTATAAACTAAGTTTCACTATATTCCTGACTGAATCTAAGAGAATTTTACTGTTCCCTAGTTAAGCTACTTACTACTGCAAAGAAGATGCTGTGGGTGAGAGTTTTTCGAGTCAGGCTTCCCAAACAGAATACTCAATACTCTGAGATTTCTCTTTGTAATATCTAAAATATAATTTCCAAGAGGGCTGGCAAAATGGCCTCATCTGGTTACCTGGCTCTAGGTTCTCATAGTATTCCCTTTGAAACTGTGACAGAAATTTAGCATAGACAGCTACAATACACATCTAAATGTATATGACAGCGCCCTGGAGCTTCCTATCTTTTACTGAGCTGATGAACAAAGGTTTCTCCCAGATGTAACATCTCCAGTCCTATTCAGCACTGTGGGGTGACATTTTAATGGTTTAACAGCTCATTTACATTTCCTTATTTTCTTAAAATTAGCCAGCTAGTTAACCTTTTGCTGTCCCAGTATTCTGTATTAAAACATATACATTTAATTCGGGTACAGTAATACATGTACATTTCTTTTCATTTCAGCAGGGTGGACTGTTGATACATTTTAACACAAGCAAACCTCAAAAATACATTTTCAACACAAGCATCTGTACAAATCAGTTTGATATACAAATGACATGCATTTCTAATACATTTGTAACATGAACATCTTGTATAAATCAGTTTGACAGTCAAAGGACTTATCATTCTTCACAAAACTCCAGCTGAATATGCTGGCACTTGTCCATGTCATCACATCACCCCCCCCCCCCCGAAGACTCAAGATAGTGTTTCAAGTGACCCTTGAGAAACATGGCTTGAGAGAAATAAGCTTATCTGAGAATATGTTACCCCAGTCCCTGTCTTAGCCCATCTGCGTTGGCATTGCTGACGCCACTACTGCGTTGTTCTGTCATGTCATATGCCTGCGATCCTAAGCTCCACCTTAATAACTTGCCATTTTGTTGGTTGGCTCTATGTAGTCATGTTAAGGGATTGTGGTCTGTAACTACAGTGAATTTCCTTCCATACAGATAAGGCTGAAGTTTCTGCAGTGCCCATACTATAGCTAGACATTCTTTTTCTACAGCTGCATAGCATTCCTCCATAGATTGGAGTTTACAGCAGAGATATACCACTGGGTACTCTTCTGCCTTTGAGGAATCCTAGCTAAGTATAGCCCCCACACTGTGGTTTGAAGCATTCACCTGCACAACAAATTCTTTGCTGTAATCTGGACTGGCTAACACAGGGGGTCATCCCAAAGCTACTTTAAGTTTCTGGAATGCCTGGTCACATGCTGCGGTCCACACTACCATATCTGTCCTGTTTTTCCTTGTCAGGTGTGTGAGGGGAGCAGCTATGGTACTATAATTGGGGACAAACTTTCTATAGTACCCCCACTGTCCCTAAGAATGCCCTCACCTGCTTTTTGGTAATGGAGACAGGCCATGCCTGAATGGTTTCCCCTTTGGCAGGTTCTGGCCTGATCTTACCATGCCCCACTCTATGTCCCAGGTAGGAGACCTCTGCTTTACCTACCTGACACTTACTGGGCTTAAGGGTCAACCCTGCCCAATGCACTCTTTGGCATGATGGCATTTATTTATATACATAAACTGAACAGTCATACAGCTATTGGGAAAAAGAAATAGCTTGAAAATATGACAGCAGCTGCCACATCAATAGTGATCTTACTGTCACATTCAGTCAATGGGAATGATGGTCAGGGAATAATAACATTAGGGAAATAGTCAATTACATGTCAGTAATACGTAGAGCAAACACAAACATCCCCTATAAAACCATTATGAAAGCAAACACTGGAGTCTGCACCCTCTTTAGTATAATGGCTCTTGACAGCATTATTCAGGTGTCCATCATCTCTTTGATGGAAAAAAGCAATAAAGAGTACTGGACTGTCTGGGGAATGGGCCACTCAGGAACAGCAGTATCCTTATGTACTCAAGCACAGGAAACAAATGATCCCTCTTCCTAAAGCTACACATTCTTCTGAAGTAGAACTGGCTGGTGTTGGGCATCCAGAGTGTTCAATATATTCACAATTACAAAAATGTCATTAAAGTGGACATTTTAATTCAGAAACACCTCAGACACTACTTTAGGCACAACTTAGAGGCTGACTATGCAGAACAGTCTGCCCTTCTGAAATGTAAACTATGGTTCTTCGCACAAAATTTTGTAACTCTGAAATTAATCATAATAGCCAGCACAATCTCCTAGGGCTCTAGTTATAGGTCTCTTAAGGCAACCATTTCAAAAGTCTAGCATGGCAAAATAACAATCATGACACAAAGAGAAGTTCTGTGGTAAAAGAAGACGATAGGTGAGCCTGAGGAAGGATCGGTTGAAAAAAGATTTGGTGTTCAGTAGAGAAAATATACATCTGCGTATCTGAGCAAAGTAGCAAGAATGAGTGGAAAAAATTGCATATGGTTATACTGGAGAAAATTACCTAAAATTAAAACACATTAAAGGTGTATTACAAGTAAAAGCATGAGAAGATAGTGATGAACGTTAACAAGACTGTGGGATACACAGCCTGTGGAATGGACTTGGGGGTTCAACAGTTATTCTATCATGGTGTATAGAGCACATAGAATGCCTCATGTGTCAGGTGCTACATTAAATTATTTAAGAAAACATGCTATTAGTGTGATACAACATGGAAAAGGTCGTCAAGATGATCACAAAAACATAGGGGCTGGCAATTGAGGGAAACATGGTAAAAATCAGGATAAAAATGCTGGAGGAAAGAACAAAAAGGAGATACATAAACTAGACATACAGGATAGTAAAGATTGATTGAAAACAGACTCTAAATCAAAATAAGCAAAGAAGGAAAGAGGTAGCGCAGGGGGGGCATTTTTAAGATACACATTTCAGAGAAACAGTAGTGGGGAACTGGAATGACCTACTGGAAAACACTGCCAAAAGAAGACAGCAAATGTCTTTAAGAAGGCATGAGATGGGAGAAGGCAGGATAAAATATCAGGGTAAAAGGAGGAGCAACAAATGGAAGTAGACCATATGTTGCCTTTTATCAGCATGTGTATATGGGGGGGTCCTGGGGTCGATCCCTGATGGGAGTCCTAAGATGAAGGATTTTCAACAGGAACTGCTTAAGCAATTGTATTATGCTAAGGCCTTAACTGTGAAATAGCTGAAATTAAGTCAAACAAATATGTCATGTAAGAAAGTCCTCTGAGGGAATAGAATCATAGAAAATACATAATTCCTGGCAGATGAGGGCATGAAACAGCATGTGGGGGTCTCTTTGCTAATACAGTTGTGATCCAAAGGAGAAAAAATGTATTTTTGATTCAGCTTTTTTCATACCATGTAAAATATTTACACGCTCTCTGGATTACATTTTTATCCTATGGGACAACGCGTCATAAGATTCCCTCACTTATTGAATTCATCAACAATACCACTTCTTTTTTGAAGTTTACACATCAAACTCATGACAGCCATACTGCCTACCTTGACATTTGGTTTACAAAAGATACCATATAGAAACGTTTTACTTCAAAAAAATTTTGAAAAGAAACTTATTCCAAATGTTTCCTTCATTTTACCAGTGTCCAATTCCATACACAAAAAAAGCTCTCATAAAAGGCTAGTTTTTTGAGCTGCCTGCATGACCACCAATGATGAGTGCTTCTGAGATGAATGTTGCCTGCTCAAAGACATGTCCCTTAAATGTGGATATCCTTTTACCTTCATCAATGATCTGATGCTCGAAGTTATAAATAAACACGAACAAAAATATTTTCTTCCAATTTTGGTCTCAGCACCCACCAACCTAACTGGTACTGTTACTATTACTAATAACGCCAGCAATACAGAAAGATTCAAGAATTCTTTCATCACAGTATTTAGTTTGGACAGTTTTTTCATAAAAAACATTGTGAGAAAACACTGGTGCATTCTCATGAACAAAAGAAATATACGAGACCATGTGGGTCTTACTCCCAATTTTGCTTTTAAAAAAAGGCAAGAACCTGAAGAACATTTTTGAAAGTACTTACTCACCATGAAACACAAATGCAGGCATGAAGAAATGTGGGTGTTGCCCTTATTGCAGATGTAGACTTGAAGGTATTACCTTTGTTGTCAAAAATACATTGCTTAAACCTAAAAACAAATTTAGCTGCAACTCTTTCAGAGTTGTCTGTTGTGCCCATTGTACTGTTTTATCCCGGGTTCTATATTGGAAAGACTGAGAGAAGATTGCAGGACAGGCTATATGAGCAGACGTACAATTTGAAGACCAAAAAATACACAAATGCCCTGGTCAAACATGTTGTAGAATACCCAGATCACACTTTCAAGTTTTCTGTCATTGAACGATCCGGGGACCATGGTCTTTGGTTCTAGAAAAATGTGAACTCTACTGGCAGCTTAATCTCAATGCCCTAAACTGGCCTGGTCTCAATGACCAGGTCTTGATCTCTTGCTTACTACAATTAAAGGCAACTGAGAGATAGTTTATTGGCATACTATTTAAAATAAAAATACTGTTTTACATAAAATACATTTATTCAATTTGTTTCAAAGTTTATATTGGATTTTGAAAAATAAGCACTTTACGAACAAGTGCTTTAAATGTAACATATATCTTCTTCTTTTGGCTTTTTCCCGTTTAGGGGTCGCCACAACGGATCACCCATCTGCTCATGATTGGCAGTGGAGTTTTTACAGTGTCGAGTTGCCAGCCTGGCGCCCAACCTTCCACAGAAGACACACACACACACACT
Source organism: Protopterus annectens (assembly GCF_019279795.1). Taxonomy (NCBI): domain Eukaryota; kingdom Metazoa; phylum Chordata; order Ceratodontiformes; family Protopteridae; genus Protopterus; species Protopterus annectens. The sequence continues at coordinate 1,268,553,528 of NC_056741.1, read as the reverse complement.
CACACCTAGGGCCAATTTAGCGTGTCCAATCCACCTACAGTATGTCTTTGGGATGTGGGAGGAAACTGAAGCACCCGGAGGAAACCCACATGACCACAGGGAGGGCATGCAGACTCCGCACAGAAGGCACCCCATTCGAGGATCGAACCGAAGAACCTCTTGCTGTGAGGCAACAGTGTTAACTGCTGTACCACTGTGGCCGCCCTTAATATATTTTTTACAAAAAATATTTTTTCTGATTTTGTACTTAATATTCATTATATTGGTTCTAGTATAACACACTATATGCCACAGTGCCCTCTAGTTTGCTAGCTACAGCATTGTCTCTTTAAATATTTTTGGTTTTGAACAGAGGTTAGGCAATCATGTGATTACTCTACTAACTCTGAATCTGGACTATAAAAAGGGCTGTTTTTCAAATACTTTTATCTGATGAAATTTTCTAGTTTTAGAAGACAAAAGTGCTTATCTTACAAATTTAATTTTAGCTCGTATCAATAAAAGCCAATGTATTTTACTGTGATGTTTTTTCAGAGCATCTTTTGGTTGCACCTGTGTTCTGTGCCACATTCACCTAGTTTTAGTTTGCCATTTATATCTTGTCGGTGATATGGAAAGCTAAACAGACCAAACGGGGAAACTAATTTATGTAGATTTGCATATACTTCTAGTAAAGGGCTTTTTGTAACAACTAGAATTTTATATATCTCATCAAATTACTCTTAAAACACTACAAACGCCACCGATGTAGTCAGTCCTTCTGTGATGGTGTCCCTTCGTCCATATATATGAGTCCTCGTGCATTTACCAGAAAATATCCTAGATAACACCTGAATAAAGAATCTGCAAATAAAGTATTTTGTATTACAAGAGGGGTGATGAGCATAAGCCCTAGTTTACCCATGCTAGCCTTGGCCAAAACATAGGTTAAGAGATGGAAGGATGGAGAGAGTATATGTGAACGGCTTTTACAAAACTGCAGATGATACACCCATTGCTCACTTTAACCTATCTTTACAAAGTGAAAAAAAATCTTCTTTTTCCTCCTAGGTCTCAACTCTTCTAATACAGGGTGCCAGTCTTTTAATGCATTTTTAAACAAGGTAAATTACTTCACCCATAACTGGCCTTAAAGCCAAAAAGTGGACTACAGTATTGCCATCTTCAGCCTGAGATCTAGAAAATGACAGACAAGGACGTTCATTCTGCTATTATGGAGAACTTATGGAAAGTATACCACCACCAAAAAAAATGTTGATTCTGATGGTCTACTTATATTACGTACATGGATTTCCTCCACAAGCAGAACAGCCCATTTACCAAGCCTGTTCAGGTAAAAAATTATTGCGTGAATGTCTTGATAAATATTCTTGATAGGCTTCCCCTTCCCCCAAAGAAGGCTCCAAGGTCAGGACTTGCTTCACAGAAAAAGAGAGGGGAAGGAAAGGGAAACCCTGGTTCATGACCTGAGTACACAGCCTGAAAAGCAAAGAACTGCAGGAGTCCGACATGAGCAGCTCTTCCAAGAGGAATTTATGTTGCTAAAGCCACTGCCATTAAACTGCACAATTACAGACTCTCAGCTGAAAGCATGCCAAATGAGGCAATGAAAAGAGCTGATGCAGTGAGACTTAATAGCTGCAGAAGGCTAATCTCCTAGATGTTCTGTCATTCAGAGATGTAGAAAATAAGCTCTTTGAGCTCCCAGATGCTCTCAATGGGAAGAATAGCCTGGCAGCTTATCAAATCCAGGAAAGTTGCTATTATGAGTGGGCTGGGCTCAGGAACGAATAATTTAATACAGTGAACTGAATACATGGTAGACACCGCTGAAGCTCTTGCAGAAGAATATGGCTGATTATGACTTACAAAGAGCTCATAGTCAAGGTATGAGAAAACTGAATGATCTTGAGGCTACAGGGATACAGTAACTAGTATGAAGTACTTGTTGAAGATAGAAAGCATGGAGTAAAACCAGAGGATAGTATCTCTTTACTGGAAGTGTTGTGGCCCCACAGTAAAAAGCAAAACATATCTTTTATGCAGACTCTAAACTTTAAATATTCATCATGTCAAATTATATCACTAGAATAACAGACACAATGCAGACAGTGAATGTACTGATATCCAGAAATGGAAGCATCCATCCCAAATTCTTAAGCATAAAGACAAATGTATAGAAAAAAATCCATTCCCCAGTGCATGTCTTTAGCCTCTTCAGACACAAGGATATGAAAAAGGCCACAACTTCCTGTGGCACTGTTTAATGTAACAGTGGTACCTAGGACAGCCTGGATTATTCATGGGTGTTAACCTTGCAAATTAAGCCCAAAACCCAGGATTCTTGACTTACTAACTGCAAGACTGAGATTAAACCAGCATTGTCTTCTGATTGGAAGTCCTGTTTTAGGGTGCTGCAGTAAGGACCACTGACAGGCCATGTCCAAAACCACTTACTTCCTAGGATCTATATCAAGGAGCCCTGGGGAACAGACTACTGCCTAAAGGTATCTTTGTGTAACAAACAGGCCAGTATGGTGACAGTCTGAGAAGCATATGCCTGCTGCTTTTAACCAAAATCAAACACAATTTCCTGTGGGGGACAATGAAAGGATAATGTCTATAAACATGGCACACAGGATGTCCAGTCTCATAGCATCATGGAGAAAGACAGGAGAGCCAAAGGGACAGTATCACCACATCACCATTGTCAAAATTGCAACTGGCAACATGGAAATTGACCTTGGTTGCTACATTAAAAAACTCTTTTTACAGCCTAGCATTAGAGAAGCTTGGAAACATAATCTTCCCACCTTCTTAAATGCCTGCAACAAATGTTGGTGAAATGGGCCTTATGGCAATGGTAATTTATTTACTTTTACTTTGTTAACAGGATAATTGTGCTGCTCTGTTGACCATTTTCAGTCAAACTGTGAGCAATACAATAATTAACAAATGAGCAAACAATTAGCAGCAGTAATTCTGGGACATAATAATTAAATGTAGCAATGTACTACTACCTACTACCCTTTTGATTTCAGGACTGCTGCTTAATATTCTCCAATTATTCCTTATAATATCTATTACATGCAAATAAGAGCTTAAAAAAATGTTTTAGCAAATCATTACACGTTGGACAAATGTAAGGTGGATTTTAAAATTTTAGTTTTAGAGGATTTACCAGGTTGTGACTACATTTTAAATGCAGATGATGAACTGGGGTGGTTGTAATATACTTGCCTAGTGAGGTTAAATGCTTGCTACCCCCAAGTTTAAACAATAAGGAAGATTTTATTGTTTACCTTAAAAGGAAAAGGGTTCGGCATTAATTAATGTAGTTGAGCATGTGACTTATCCTTTGTATTTAAGGATGGATGTAATTTAGTATTAATCAGTCTGATGAAGTCTCACTTTAGAGACTAAAGCACTTACTGATTATATTTTATTTTTGTATAATAAAAGGTTGCATTTTTTATACCGGATTTTTTATTTTTCATTGTGAACAGCTATTCGATTTTTACTGTTTTTTTGTTGTGGAAGTCATTGTTCAGCAAGATGGATAGCCAAACTGGATCCTGTTTCTTGATATTGCCTTCTGGTTTTACCCTAACTTACACTCCAATGGGCTCTGTAGTACTGAATCAAGAAGGGTGTATAAGTCGGTCAGCAGTGCAGAGGACTGTTAATTCTACTTGAAATGTGATGCCACCTAAGAGTAATGAAGCATTGTTGGGATGTTTAGCTCCACCATTGGATCCGTTTAGCAATGGTGAACTGTCTATTTCAGGTACTTCTAATACCAATCATACAGAAACATTTCAAGAATTTGAAAAAGACTTATTTAAACTGAAGCATCTACAGTGCGATATTTATTTTGAAGGTTGTTTGCATTTTAAAAGAATCCCCAAAGGCTTAAGAATTACCAAGACACCTATTGCGGACAATTTTCCAAAAGAATTTGTGGATAGATGGTTAGCTTTAAATCAGAAAATAGGGCTACAGTACACTGAAATGCTGGCCAACTTCAATAAGTAGAAAATTGAGGCTTTGCAAGAAAAAATCAGAACCACGTATGTCACTCTAAACAACAATACGACTATTTGAGAACTTTGAGACTAAGTTTTGTCTTATTCAAGACAAGCTTATCAAAGAAAATGAGGCAATCAAGAAATGTAAAATCAAGAAATTCAGCAGAGATCATGCTGATTATAAAGGGGACATTGCCTATCCAAGAATGGAGCCAATAGCAAATTTGCAACCTGAAATAGAAGTTGCAAGAGAAGCAGGAAGAAGTAGTGTTACCCAGATTTGTGAGGAAGGCAGCACAGTATGTAGATCCGAGCATTTAACTCAAAGGAATGCAAACAGCAACTTAAATATCCAATGTAAAACAAAGTAGCAGTTAAGGAACAACATTTTTGGAATGCAGCCAAAACGAGTTTATCAACAAGAAGGGAGAGATGGTCAGACGTAGGCAGAGGTAGTGGTCTCATCAAACGAGCCATGGAACAAGGGTTACCAGAAGGGGAGATGGAAAAAAGGAAGAAATTATCGAAAGAGATTTTAGGTATTGGTGACTTTAAAATTACTAATCTTTCCTCTTTTGTCTTAGATCAAGAAACTTGTCAACTGTTAAGCAAGGGATGAAGTTTCATCCCAGCAAGCAGAGCTGATAAATGTGATGTTATTAATTATTTGAGAGACTATGTATGCAAACTCAATTTTAAATTTGTGTTCAAGACTGATTCTGCTGACAAAAAAATAGTTTTTTAAGCCTAGCATTTATAATCCATCACTTAAAAAAGAATTGGAAATGTTTTTGACCATTTTAGAGTTGCAGATTACTGAATTGTTAGACAACAGGCCTTTGCATAAGTATTATAATCTATCTAAAAAGGAAAGATTACTTTATAGTTTGCTCAATAATAGTAGTATTTTAACAACAAAGTCTGACAAAGGGAATGCATTAGTGTTGATGGATAGATATATATATGTTTCAAAAATGTCTGAAATGTGTGATATTTGTTTTTATAAGACTGTTTCTTCATCTGAGGTTAAAAAGTTATATTCTTTTATAGATTCCTTTGTTGAAGAATGGTTTTATAGTTGGAGAATACCAAATAACATTAGGAAATATTTAAGGGTTGATAGTCCTAAATTAAGTCATATTTTTGGCTTACCAATAATACAAAAGGACTTAGATAACCACCCACTAAGGCGTATTGTTGCTAGCAATGGAACTAAAGCTGAAACAATGGCAATATTTGTCGATAAGCATTTCCAGAAAGTGGTTGAATTAAGTGATACTTATATCAAGGACATTTTTAAAGTTTTTAAGGAAGTTAGAAAATAATATACAGGAAAATGATTTGTTGTTAATGATGGATATTAAGTCATTATAACAGTAATACCCAGTCAGGATGGGATGGAAATGGTCAGATTGGAACTAATGCATTCTAAACTTTTTTCAAAGAACACTATTAGTTTATTGATGGAAATTCTTGATGTGATATTAAGTTATAATTTTTTTGAATTTAATGGTAAAATGTATTGACAAGTGAAAGTTGTAGCTATGCGAGCCAATATGGCTCCTAGTTATGCCAATAATTTTATGAGTGGATGGGAGAAAACCAATATATTTGAAAGTTCTTTTGCTATCAATATTGTTTGTTTGTTTGTGTCTTTCAGCTTTTCCCGGTTAGGGGTCGCCACAGCAGAACTCCGGTCCGCTAATGATTGGCAGTAGATTTTTATGTGCACTCGACAAGAAACTCCAAAATAACAGAGTACGGATCCCCAGACTCGAGACTCAGGATACCAGTAATAGTTGAATACAGGATACCAGTAGTTTAGTAAAATATGTAGAATTTATTCACAAAGTTGTACTAAAATAAAGCCAACACTCGGAGCTCTAGTACAGGGTTGAGCGCTTTCATCTGACAAATCCCAGATTTCTTCAGAACCAGTTAGCTCCTAAAATGCATTCCATTTAAAACATTTTTGGCGCCAAAAATTCCTTAAGGTGGATCCAATAAGTACATTTTTGACCATAATCATCAGTTATATACATTAATTTACATTAATTTATATACTTAATACTATATGTTCTTACATATCTTTAAAACTGTGTAAAATGAATAAATTGTATATATAATACATACATAGTGTACTATGTAGTAAATTAATTAAAATATGGGGTAAATTCTCCCTACATATTAATGTACCAAACAGTAAGCTAAAATAAACTATAGTATCTGCAAAGTTAACAAATACATAATAGATGCTTGCTGCTATTGCTTAAACATTATAAAAACCTGTTTGAATCAGATACACAAAATATACATTAATGTAAATGGTAGTAATATAATTCATAATACTACACACCAAAGTGGATGCAGAATGTGGAAATAGTGTAAACAATAGAGTACCATTCTATATTGCAATTACTAATTCAATGCTAGAAAAGGTTTTAAACTGATGTAATCATTGATACCTGGTGGTGTAGTTGCATCCGTACATATTCGCCACTTACTTAGATTTTTATGTACTGGCTTGCCGGGCCTAACGCACAACCTTCAACAAAGGAACGCCCATTCACACATGTTGCTACACAGAAGATGCTCTAACTGAGAATCGAATGAGCAACGTCAAACTGTGAGGCGATAACGCTACCGCAGCACCACCACCGCAGTACTGTTTAAATGTTTTATTGATAACTTTTTTAATTTGGAGAGGTGGAACTAAATTGCTTGAGGATTTTTTAAAGTAATGTAAATGGTATTAATTTTTATCTACATTTTACATTAGAATACAGTACAAGTAGTGTTAATTTTTTGGATGTAATTGTTTTCAAAGAAAATAATAGCTTGTTTACCGAAATTTATAAAAAGAAAGTACAAAATAATTCATATTTACACAAGAGTATGCATCCTAAAAAACTAAGGAGAATATTGTCAAAGGGCAGTTAATGAGAGTGAGTAATCTTACTATGAAAGATCAAGATTTTGTAGATGAAAGTATGAATTTGTGCAAAAACTGGCATATAGAGGTTATCCAGAGAGTTTAATGTTAACCAGATTTACTGAAGTATGTGATCTTAGAAAACATGGTAAAGTGGTTTTTGAACAACCTAAAATTATAGATTTTAGTATCTATGTTGATAGGTAATAGTAATGTTGTCAAAGCAATAAAAGACATTATAAGGAATAATTGGAGAATATTAAGCAGCAGTCCTGAAATCAAAAGGTTAGTAGGTGATGGTCCTGTATTTGTGCAAAAAAGAAGGAAAAGTTTTAAGAATTATTTTTAAGCTAAATTAAAAACGCCTAGACCCAAGTGAGGCAAGCTTGGTATGATAAAATGTTATAGCTGTAATATGTGTGAATATTTGTACACTGAGTCCAGTGAAGTAATGATTAATGGATATTGTATTAGAATGAAAGGATGTTTTACATGCAAATCCAAATTTGTTGTTTATTTAGTGTTTTGCAAAACTTGTATGGCATTTTATGTAGGTCAAACTACTAGGGAATTTTATAAGTGAATATATGAACATAAGGATGTTGCTCAATTAAGAAATTAAAAAAAAAAAGCCTTAGCGAAACATTACATGTTGGACAAATATAAGGTTGATTTTAAGTTTTTAGTTTTAGAGGATTTACAAGGTTGTGACTACATTTTAAATGCAGAAGATGAACTGGGGTGGTTAGAATATACTTGGCAAGTGGGTTAAATGCTAACTAGCCCCAGGGTTAAACAATAAGGAGGATTTTATTGTTAACCTTAAAATGAAAAGGGTTCGGCATTAATTAATGTAGTTAAACGGGTCTACTTGATAACACCAAAACACCGACAATGAAATAACCGACACAAAAAAAATGATAAAAAAAGAAAGTTCAAAAACATAAAACTTTACATGCCCGACAAACCAAAATCCCGACAATCAACAAAACAAATACCTTTCCCGTAAAACACACACACAACACAAGCACACCAGAAACCTTACAAACCTACACTAAACCTTACATACACAACTATCTATGCACTAACCTTAACCCAAACCCTAACCCTAAGGTCTATCACTATCGCACACTTACCTTACCCGCACCCTAACCCTAACCCACTTAATCCACCCCTAACCCTTAACTCTGTCACTATTGCACACTAACCTTACCCACACCCTAACTCACTTAACCTGCCCCTAAACCTAAAGTCCATCACTATCGCACACTTACCTGACCCGCACCCTACCCTAACGTCCGTCACTATCACACACTTACCTTACCCACACCCTGTCCCTAACGTCCATCCCTATCACACACTTACCTTAACATGGTGTTCTCAGCATTGGGATTCTCAGCTGTTGGTCTTCTCCATTGTCGATCTTCTGGTGTCGGTGTTCTCATCATCGGCGTTGTGCACTTTCAGCGTTTTCAGGTAGACCCAGTTGAACATGTGACATTCTTTGTATTTAAGGATGGATGTAATTTAGTATTAGTCTGATGATGTCTCACTTTAGAGATGAAAGCGCTTACTGAGTATGTTTTATTTCTGTGTAATAAAATGGTTGTGGTTTTTTAATATCGGATTTTTTATTTTTCATTAGTAGTGATATTTTAAGTATAGCATGTGGGGTCTAGCTTTAAACCAAGGTATTTTTGTTGAGTGACATTTGGTATGCTATTTCCTTTATCATCTTTCAGAAGAACAGGTGGGCATAAAGCTAGTTTCATAATTGTGGAAGAAAGCATCAGATTAGTTTTAAGTACATTTAGCAAGAGTTTATTATGCAGTCAGAAGGTTAACTTTGAGAAACGTGGCTGCGTTTTGTGCTGTAGGGACTGATGAGATGAGCTGGATTCTATTATTAAAATGTTGTCCATATACATAACCAGATTACGGTTTTGGAGATCGTGAAGACGTCATTAATAAAAATAGAGAAGCATAGAGGCCCTAGCACAGAACCCTGGGGAACTCCAGTGTTAAGAGTATGAATATCAGAAAGTGTATTATTTGCAAAAACTTGGAATGCTTTTTTTCTTTTAGGTAGCTTTGAAACCAATTGTTTGTATTGCTACCAAAGGTTAATTTGTATAATTTGTGATGTACCATCTCCAAGGCCATAGTTATGTCAAAGAACACAAAGGTGAGACCATTACTTATAATGTTGTAAAGTGTTTTAATTACCATAGGAAATGTAGTAATGAAACCTGAATGAACTTCTAAAGTGGTGGGTGCTGGCCACATTTATTTATGTATTCAATGAGTTGTTTATAGAGTAGCTTTCAAAGATTTTGGTAATTGAACATAGGTTAGATATAGGTCTTAGCATGTAGGTTTGGGCACTTTGAGTAGGGGTATGATTACAGAATATTTGATTGCTGATAGGACCTTCCCAGTGGTGGGTGAGAGAGAGAGAGAGAGAGAGAGATGGGGATTAAAAATACTTGTAAGGGGATTTGAGAACATTATTAGCTAATAGTTTGATGAAGGAGGGATGCAGCATGCTAAATTTGGATCCACAGAAATTCAAGAAATGCAAGCCCAGATTACTAGATGAGTACATGGCCTTAGGACTCCATTCTTGGTGGAAATGGGTGGTAAGTCCCTCAAAGAAGAATTAGCTCAGCTACAATGATGGAAGACACCAGCATGGGTGACACCATAGTCAAGTCTAACAACATTTTTAGCATTCTTTGTGTTGGCGCCTGCAATGAAGGAAGATGCATTTTGTGGTCTCAAATCAAAGTACCCTCACATTCAGAGTTTGGCCACTCACTGTAAACAAAATATTTGAAAAGCCTCCTTTGGTCCAATAAATGCAGCCTCAGATGGTGTGAATGTTGACAGTAGTGCTCAGGCTCATATCTGTAATAAAGTCCAGCTACCCTGCCACAAAAATATTTGTGGACACAGCAGAGATAGTCTTAGCACTGCATCTAGTACTACCTTTACTGTTGGAAGTCATGCTTGTGTTGCTTTTCTTCTCACTAAGACAAAAAATACATGCCTCTATGCTGCCTCTCGAGAGCCTTACCACTCTTCCCCTTGACTTTGGTAACAGTCTAAAAGGTACATGGCTAAAGAGGAAGACTTTTCTTTATGCATTCTTGCCAGTTCAATTTCCATCAGACATGTCTTTAGAATGTTGAATTATATGACAACAGGATTACACATATTGTAGGAGGGCAATATCTGGTGTCATGATGCTCTCCGTAACATAAGAAACATTCTGCATGCTTGACTGAGGAGGAATATTATGCCTTCAGCTGTACTCATTAGCGCTTTACTGAGGAAATTAGTCTGCATGTGAAAAAATGTAACATCAGAACATAAAAAGTAAAATAAAGAAGGACTGTGATTATAGTGTGCTAGATGAAATGGGGCAGTGATTGTGCAAAGCAAGCTCTATTTCATTGTGGGGAAAAAACTAAAGGAGCACAGGGATGTAACTCTCTTTTCATACTCTCTGCTGATGATGCCAATGAAAAACATGAATAAGGCTGGTAAAAAATAAAAATAAATAAACTGGTAGTACAGACAAGATAGGACACTGATGTTTTTTAGAACCATCCTGACCTAAAATTATTTTTATACTCTCCAGAAGGTGATTTACATAAATACATGCATGTTGACGGCTATTAAAGCTATCCACATATATTTGATTTACATAGGTTCATAGGAGATTACTAGGGACTAGGGACTATAATTTCATTGGATCTGGATGCCATGCCTTTACTTATAAGTTGTGCCACATAAAAGGATTTCCTCACCACTGTGGACAAATGGTGGTCAAAGTTCAGGCTACTATCTATTTGCATACCTGTATCTTTCACCTCTGAGTACACTGTAAGGGGCATGCTACTGAAATTGTAATTTGCAGGGGTATTTGACTTCCTAAAGGGTATGGTAATGCATTTTTTGCATTTAGTTTTAGGCCATGGTTCTGGCACCAATCATTTGCCTGATCTAGACCCCTAAAGGATATCTACATTGTTTGGGGATTCATTGATTATCCCCAGCTTGCAGTTTTGGGCAAACTTTGTCATCCAGAGGCCTTCTAAATTTGTCTTGACTTCAGAGAAGTATATTCAGAACAAAAGTGATCCCAGTACTGAGCCCTGTGGCACACCAGTAGTAACTGGTCTCTTGCTGGATCTGGATTCACTCACTTTAACCATGTGTCATTTCTGTGAGCCAACTGGCTATCCATCTGGTGATGTAGGGATTTATGCCCAGTGTTGGGAGTTTATTTATGACACATGAGTGAAAAATTGTGTCACATGCCTTGGCAAGGTCCAGATAGGCTGTATGGACTGTTTTATCCTCATCCATGGCCATAGTGACTTTCTTAAAGAAATACACAAGATTCAGTAGACATGACCTGCCTTTGACAAAGTAGAATTGGGTCAGGTCCAGTGTTTGGAGGTTTCATATGTAATTGGGTCAGGTCCAGTGTTTGGAGGTTTCATATGTAATTGGGTCAGGTCCAGTGTTTGGAGGTTTCATATGTAATTGGGTCAGGTCCAGTGTTTGGAGGTTTCATATGTAATTGGGTCAGGTCCAGTGTTTGGAGGTTTCATATGTAATTGGGTCAGGTCCAGTGTTTGGAGGTTTCATATGTAATTGGGTCAGGTCCAGTGTTTGGAGGTTTCATATGTAATTGGGTCAGGTCCAGTGTTTGGAGGTTTCCTAGGTCATTATTTATCAGGTCCATGATTATGCTTTCCATAGCCTTACATATAAGACTAGTCAAACTTATGGGTCTGTAATTTCCTTGGTTAGTAGATGGCCCCCGTTTATGCACAGGGATGACTGTTGCTGTCCTCCACTCTACTGGGAAAAAGCCAATCCTGAGGCTGTGGTTAAATAGAGATCATAATGGGCCTGATAAGTCCTGATTTAAGCTGTTTAATAGGCAAACTGGTATATTGGCAGCCTCACTGAAGCCATGGTTTTAGCTTGAGACAGCACAGTGGCAACTTCTTCTTTGGTGATATTTGGCACTGGAGTGGTGGAGGGTATTTTTTAGGAAGAACTGGTGGTGATGGGGAGGTGAAATTTGAGCTAAATTTGTCAGCCAGCAAATTTGCTATGTCTTCCAGCTGAGTATAGGTGATGCCATCTACAACTAATTCCACACATTGTTGGGTGCTGTCCTTAAGACTGTGGACATAAATGAAAAATGACTTATGGTTATCCTTAGCTTTGGAGGTTATTTTTACCTCAAAGTCTGCATTCAGAGACTTGACTAGTACCCTGACTCACTTGTTTAGATGAATGAGTGACTTATTTCTCTGTTGTTCACATTCCCTCTTACTTCGCCACAGGATATTCTTTCTTTTGTTGCACAACTGTAAGTCAAATGGGACTAGAGTCACCCATTTCAGGGACCTCAGTCTAGCCTATGACATAAACAGTACCTGCTCGAGAGACAGATATCTCTCTCAGAGGTGCTACCCCTCTGGAATAGACTTCCAATCCATAGCAAAGCACCTCCATGACCCTGTTTAAGCACAACCTGGATGAATGGATGGGAAACTAAATTTCTGCAGGGGATTGCCCCTGCTTCTTTCCTGGACATGGGTAGTCCTTGCTAGAAAAACCTTGGGCATAGACAATATCTCTCGTATAGTATTATACTGGGATTTAAACAGCTTGGCTTGTGAAGACCTTTCGGTCAATAGCCTAGTAACATCCTCTGAACCTATGAACCTGTTAATACTAGGGTCCACCAGGGTGGCTTGTTTTTGCAGTTTGACCTGGGTTTATTTCAGTCTGGTACTGCCGTTTTTATGCAGTTGATTATATGGTCATACAGGGCAACTGTGTATGCCTCTGCTTAGGTTTCTGTTTTTTCTGGATTTGGGGGAGCTTGAAAACTAGCTATGCCATCCCTTAATAGGGGATAATTTACCTTAGAGAAGTTCTTAAAGTTTTTGGGGTTAGGTGGGGGAGCTAGTTTTACCTTTATTTCAAGGGAGACCACTTTGCAATCTGATCTTACTAGCGAGGACATAACACAAGTGGGGAGCAGCATTCTCCGATATTTGTAAGTATCAGATCTAGGATATTTGCTCTCCTAGTGGGAGTACAGACCAGTTCTAGGGCATTTGAATTTACAAACTTGAGAAATCTTTGGGTCTGCATGCTAGTGGCTGTATATGCCTCCCAATTAATGAAGGGGTGGTTACAATCACCCATGAGTATGGTGTTGGGCTAGACAGTGAGTGATTTTAGTAACTTCAGGTATGATGTATGGGTTTCCTGGTTCATGGTCGGGGACCTGTAGCTAGCAAGAATATGATAATGGATTATTCCCATGGTTAGTTGGACATGGAGTAGCTCAAGTATGTCATATTGTTTGACCAGCCTTGAGGTGTGCTTATCCTTTATGTAGATAGATATACCTCCACCTTTAGATCTTTCATGCTCAGTGGGTGGTCCGAATGTATGGAAGGCATTATAGCCATGCACAGCCCGAGTACCTTCTGTGACTTTGAACCATGTTTCAGTAACTACACAGAGATTAGCATTCTCCAGGGTGAGGAGAACTTCCAAGGAGTGCAGTTTCTTGTTGAGGCTCCTAGCATTGAGCAGCAAACACATTTAACTAGACCTGAGTACCTTTTGTTATGTTGGAAGGTATGCCTGTTTGGCAATGTCTAAAAAAGGCACTATAGGGTGGATAATGCTTTGGCCAATTTCTGAAAGACTAGAGGTGACAGGTGAAGACCATCCCTGGCAAAGCAGTGTGGCCTGTCAACAATGTCTTCTCAGGTTGACAACTATTGGACCCCTTTGGAATGACACCAGTTCCTAAGCCAATTGTTAAAGTCGATCATTTTCTGATGGTATTCTGGCATCATCCTTGAAGACGGTAGAATGTTGCTCAATGCTAGGCTCATACCTGCCTGTGACACATACTCTGAGAGCTCAATCATGTCTTTCTTCATATAGTCCAAGGAGGTATGTCTCAGGTCATTCATGCCCACATGGACTATTGATCATACTGGTACTTAGGGGTAAGTGATCTGAGTGCTTGTGTGATCTGGCTAATCTTGGCCCCTGACAGGCAACTAACTGTAACCTTCCTCTTATCCAGCCTGGTGACAGGAATATCAGTGTGTCTCACAATGGTGTCTCCTATGACCAGAACATTGGGCTGTGGAGTGTTTTGCCTTATGGGCTTGCTAAGTGAGACACCATGAGATTTGGCTGTATGTGTTGTGATAGGGTGTGATAGGAACTGTCTTGTTTGTGTGCATGTGGAGTTTCTGAGGACTGCATCTGAGAGGCCTTTGAGGTTTGGGAAAGTTACAAGTGAAAACCTCCGCGTGTGCGTGCGTGTGTGTGTGTGTGTGTGTGTGTGTGTGTGTGTGTGTGTGTGTGTGTGTGTGTGTGTGTGTGTTGTCCTTTGTGGGTGTGGAGAGTGATTTATGTGAGTCACTAACAACCTACCTGTTGCTTTTTGTGTCTGTATGTGAGAGTCTAGCCTCCAATGTCAATGTGTAGCCACATCTCTCACATACTGTATTTGCCTGTTTGAGAATTAAGTCAGTGTACATAAGGCAATTGTTACATTGCCTCAGGATACTCATGCCCACCAAGATGGATGCAGAGATAGTAGGAAAGTGCCCATCCATGGGTGCAGGTCCTAATGTGTACATGAAAGGAATAAGAGTTGAAGGTGTTTGTAACTAGATGAGGGACATGTGCTTACGTGTCATAATCTGCAGCTAACCTAACATTTGAGGCTGCCCAACACCAAATCAGATGCATACTCTCTGGGCAGCAATAGTCCCGGATGCTATAATAAGGTAACTAGCACAGTAAACTTTCACAATATAATGAAAATAAGCAATGTTTCAGATGTTTGCATCTATACAGGCACTGGCACAGCAAACAGCTCTGTGAAAATGTAGTGAGTTTATACCAACACTGGAAATACAAAAAACTGACTGAGCCCTGGTCAATACAATGACTACACTTAGAGTCCTTTTGTGTGCTTCCCAGCTCAGATAGACCAGGTAAACACATACTAGATGAATAATCCAAGTTCTCCTAATGTAGTAAAGGAGTGTTCAGAGTGCAATGCTACCACAAACAAACTTAAAGATAGGGGTACAGCAGTGTACTTTAAACAGCTTATAAAAGTGTGATTATTCAATAACAGTACTTCACATTGTAGAAATGAGCTAAAAGCCACTCAATTGTCGGAATTTATAAGGGCACTAAAACAAAGTAAGTTGATTAACAGGCCTTTCAGCCAATAAAACAACATGCAGAAATCTCAAGTGTTTCCCCACCTTAAACAGACACAGCTACCACTAGATGGAAAGTCTACTGATGTCTTGATGTAAAAACACAGAAAAGTGCTTATTAGATTGTATAAATACACTACTTTATCCAACAGCTAGCTAAATAATGAATTCAGAGCAAGTAAATCAGACAATGAGAAGCAAAATACACTTTTTTTTTTCAAATTAGCATACGGAAAGGTAAACAAATAATTCAAGATATCAACAGCAGTATAGAAAGGGAGGAGCTTATAAAGCTCAATTTACAGTAAGGGTGGGCAGCTTAAAATCACCAGGTTTAAAAATCAGAGCATCAAAGGAAGATGGGTGGAAAAAATAACTAGCAGGGAATCACCAGCCATGCTTTTAGTTTATGCAGTCTTGAAGTCTTTCAGAAAAGACAAAGAACCAGACATTCACTGTGTATTTAAGTATCCCACAAGAAACAATTTAATGAATGAAAAGAACACGTGAAATGTGCAGCCTAGATAATGTCTCTATCTCTCACATAGAACAAAAACACCAGGCCAAGCAGATTTCTTAAAACAGAAATCAAAATGGAGCAGGTAAACCAGAAAGCAGTTCTATCCCTTTAAGCAACTCAGACAAAAAATAAATATATAGGTTTACTTTCATCACCCAAATGGGAATCACCAGCAGCAGAAAAGACAAAGACCCAGAAATTCACTGTGTATTTAAGTATCACTCAAGAAACAATTTAACCAATGAAAAGAACATGTGAAATGTGCAGCCTAGAAAATGGAAGTGCCTATCTCTCACACAGAAGAAAAACACCAGGCCAAGCAGATTTCTTAAAACAGAAAACAAAATGGAGAAGGTAAAACAGAAAGCAGCTATATCACTTTAAGCAACTCAGACAAAAACAAAATATACATTTACTTTCTTCACCCAGCAGGGATCAATGGCAGTTCTCTTAGTTTATGCAGGCTTGATGTCTTTCAGAAAAGACAAAGACCCAGAGATTCACTGTGTATTTAAGTGTACCCTTGTCATTTTGGTTCTGATTATGGCTGAAAATGTACTGTGGTCAATTCACAATACTCAAGTAATACATAATTAAGCAAACACAATTATTTTTCACATTCTACAAGTATGCTTTAAATAAACAGATATATTTTATATAAAAGAACTGAAAAATTATACATTGAGCAACAAGTTGATTAGTGCTCTCTCAGAGTGAAAACTGCCAAACTGTTAAAAATGCCAGTAAATTTATCAATCTACATAAAACTCAGTTACTGGCCATTAGTTAAACTACCTGGATATCAGCGAAAAGGCATTTAGAGAAAGGAAGGGAAAAGTAAACAGAAAAGGAGAAGTAAAAGCTCTGGATGGGATGAACATTGATACTGTTCATCAAAAATGAGTTCATATTTCAGCTTTAGTACAGGAGATGACTTTCAGTCATTTTAGAGGAAAATAAATTAAATGCACTCAGAGGTGTTTAAAACAAGTAAAACACTGGAGGGAAATCTAAAGTAAAATGATAAGTCTGAAAATCGAGGGATCTTTAAGTAGTTATTCAGATAAGTTGATAAAACTGCAGCAACAAGACAATGAAATGAAAGGAAGACCAGTTGAACATGAAGCTTCTCAAGAACTGTTAAAATAGTAGAGTCAGAAGACAGAGCACAGCATGCAGAGAAAACCTGAGATATTTTGCTATAACACATAAACTGGAAGGAATAGAGTACATTAATTTTATGAAAGTACAGCTAAGCAACTGAACTGGTGCTCCTCCAGAGCAGGATTTGTTAATTGAGAAGGCACATTGTGTGTATACTCCCAATCCGGTCACCAGAAAGCAGCCAAGACCTGTATTAGTAAAGACATAATCATGCCAACAGAAAGAACTATTCCTAATAGTACTGTGACAAAATGGAAATTAGATTGTTTGTGGAAAATGACTTTTGACTATACACCAGACAGAAGAGAAGCAAGTTAGTACTAGTTGTCAGGGGATGGCAAGAAGCAGGTTGAGAGTCCAGTAACAATATCCAGCTTTTTCAAAAAATTTCTTCTTGGAAGATCAGACACTGTTGGACACAGAAAAGGCTAAGGAGGAGTTTAAAAAAATAGCCAACAAAGAGCAAGACAGCAAGGTGAAGGGAACTGTGCTTCTCAATCTTCTTACAATAACAAAGTTCATAGATATTACAAACAAAATATTTTCCATTGCTCCAAAGGAAAATGCATCAGTGAGAGAGAAAAAAGCCAAATAAATGACGAATAGAATTAGGAGTACTGTGGGTTTGAACCAAAGACCAGTGTTGGGAGGTCACATTGATCAGGAAGAAGATCAGTAATTATGTGAAATAATTGAATGAATGGGAGAACTCTAAAGCATTAATCATATTAGATGTAGTTTAGACGTGAACTGGAAGTTTGTTGACCTTGTTAGTCAGGTGGGATAACCATAAAGTATAACCCCTACTTTATGTCATTATTGTTTAAAATGACACTGAAGAGACTGAAAAAGAAACTATAAATAAAATAGTTTTTGTTCTAATATATTATTTACATATCATTTCATGATATAAATTGCATGCAATATTGTAAAGTAGTTCTATAGATTATACAGTCAGGTGTATTTTAAATTTGAGCCACATACCAATTTTATCAGAGATATTACAGTGATATTAAAGGAAAAAGTATTTTTTTTCTTAACTATAATATATCCAGCCTTTACTATGCAGCAAGATAAGAATAGTGCAACAAGATAAGACAGGCTGAAAATAAGCAAAGGGAAAGTTACTACAATGTTGTGATATTGGTCTTGTGGGGGTTATAAAAGCATATTTATCATATTATATGTAGAATTAAAACATAATTTCCCCTGTTTTATAGCAGTGGGTGCCTAGACTAATGTCCTTGCTGTAAGCTGTAAACTATTTTTAAGCAAATTGGCTGGAAAACAATAGACTGATGAAATGGCATGAAATGGTAGCTCTTTCTTGCATTTGCAAGCTTATTAGCTGTCTATTTTTCAATTGGAAACTGATTTTATCTGATTCAAGGTGCAAAAAGATGCAAGCAATTAATCATGAGAGGTCAGTTCAGTGTGTTCTAATTGAAATATGCAATGGTTCTTTCTTAAATTTCCAAAGTTACTAGCTGTTTTTCCCCGATTAGCAAATGTTTAAGCTGAAGACAAAAAATCTGCAGGTGCAAGCAATTAATCATGATAGATCTAAACAGTGTGGTTTGAAACTGGCAAACAGTTAAATGAAAATAAATGATGTTTGAGACTGTGGGACGTGAATAGTTATACAAGTAGTTGCCTACCCAGCTGCCTTACTACTTTAATGCATTAAATATGCCAGAGCACAATTTTGTTTATTTATTTAAGGGTAGCCAGTGTACTTTTTCTTTGGTCTAAAAGTTAATGTTTACTGAAAGCATGGAGGTTGTTTTATACATCTAAAAGAGGAATAGGAATAAAACAAGAATAGACAGCAATCTGCATACGTGGACACATAAGCTCTGATGTGTGCTGTACAATGGTTAACCGTAATGTTAGAAAACAATACCTGTGGCTACAGCCACCAATCTGAGGCAACAGCTACTGTAAAGTTTTTTTTTTTCTTGAAAGTGTAAGTAGCTTCATGTGCTTGCTGTGACGTAAAAGATGTTGGAGGGAGTCTGAAAAGGTATTCTGTTTTCTGTTTCTTGAGAGTCTTTAATGAACCAAAAGGCCTGGGAAATTGATATAGGTTCAACCGTATAAGAGAAAAAGCAACTATAAACAAGATCAGCTTGCCAAAAAATAAGCTGCAAGCTAGAAATATATATTCAAAAGAACTATTATGTATCATATGTGGGAATAACAGCTTTTTATCAGAATGACAGCTTTGCTAACATGAACATTTTATGTTAGTGGCCTTATAGGAATATACAAAAAGCAAACAGTATTAAATTATATTGAGAAGTGTTTGGACCAAATAGAATTATTAGAGGAGACATACCTGGATATAAATTAATATGTAAATTTCACAAAAAATGGATTTCAAGCTAGACACTCAACAAAGTATCAGGTAAAGAGGAAATCATGAGTATTAATGTTCTATATGATAGGGGCAATAAAAATTATAGGAGGAAAAAGACAATAATGTTAGGTTTGTGGTAATAAGGGACCATTGTCAGAGGAAGGATTATGCTTGCATGCATTTTTATTCCACCTAAAACTACTATTATGGGGCTTGGGAGAATTAAAGAGCTATTAGCAGGGAATATTATTTATCAGTGGGGACTGGAACCTGACTTGCAATAGTAAGTCTGCATCAGGAAGATGTAGAAGGGAAAATATAATAAAAGAGGATAGATTTCTGAAGTAATATATGAAAATATTTGGTATGGAAGATGTAAATATTGGAGATGGAACCCAGACAAAATATTTATATATTATTTTCCAATTTAAAATAATTGGCCTAGACTGGATAGACATTACATTTGACAGTAACTTGTGCATTTAATTGAATGCTTTGAGATTCACCCTATAACTATATCAGATCATGCACGAATAAAATGAAGATGATGATGCAGGGTAAGAATGTAAAAATGAACAACTGTACTTTTCTACTTATCTGTTAATAAGAGAGGGATTTAAGGAATGGTTAATAGGTAAGGTTTAAGAGTTATCAGAAAAGATAGAAATTACTTCAAGAGGGCTCTCTAGTGGATGGGATAAAATGGGAATTTAAATTATGGTGGAAATAAAACAGAAACAGCTATTTTAAAGAAGTAATTGGAATTATTTAGAGGGGTTGACAAAGGTTAAAGTATTGCAGAAAAAAAGGAATCACACAGACAAGAAGAGGATTAAATGCTGAGTACTAAAGGGAACATTAAGGAACATTTGGATAACATGCATTCGTTTAGAAAAGTTTCTGTTAAGTAATTATTTTGATAACACAGTGACTTAACAGAAAGTAAAATGAGATGCAGCCAAACTTAAGGAGTCTATGATAAAAAAACAGAGATCCTATAGAGGTATTAGAGATACTTTGGAAATGTTATGAAAAAATGCATAAAGCAGAGAAATGGGGAACTGAGAAAATGTGCAAGTGGAAATATTTATGGAAAACGTAATTATGGCAGGGTTAGTGGAAGATGTGTCTCAACAATTAATAGTGAAGACAGGAAGAGATGAGATAAAAGCTGTGATGCATACTCAACAGGGAAGTGTCCAGGAATGATAGTATTCCTGTTGAAATGTTGAAGTTAGGAGAGAAGAAAAAGATGATGATCTGGAAAGTGTTGTTTTGTTTAGCAGCATTTTAAGGGGTAGAGGGGAGGAGTACCAGCATCTTGGAAGAAAGTTGTGGTGGTTGTATTATCCAAACAGTGTAAAGATTCTTCAGATGTAACATCATAAAAGATCCATTTAAATTGTAAACCACAATTATAAAGTATTTATGCCTGTATTAGCTAAGAGAATGACAAAGGTGTTACCAAAGTTGATAGATATGGATCAATGCAAGTTTATGAGGGAGGAGGCAAACATTTGACAACATTAACAAAGCAATGGTGATCCAAAGAGAAGAAGGGTGTAAGAAGACACTACTAATTTTATTGGGTCTTGATGCAGAGAACACACTCAATAACAGACTCATCTGAGGTTTTAAGAGGAGGGCAATGTGAGCATTTGTGATCCATGACAGAATTTGATTAATAAGAATCACATATATATGAGGAGTCAGATGCAAGAATTAAGGTGGGTGGGTACCTCTCTGACAAGCCATGTACGAACAAAGAAACCAGGCAGGGATGTCCTCTTTCCCACCTGTTATTTGCTTTTTATGTAGAGCCACTGTCAAGTCTGCTAGATAGCACATTGGATTAAAGTTAATGAGCTACTTCCTGTGGTATAGGGGGTTTGATTGCCTCAGTTTTCATTTGCCTACTGTGAGATCTTGAACAAGTCACTTATCCACTCAATACTTTGGGATAATTGGAAATTTGTGCTAAGTTCCTTAAAGGTCTCTTGGACTGCATCCCTAGTAACAACCTATGAACCTACAAAAAATAATATATTTGCAAATTAAAGGATATAACTGGGACGGTACTCAAGAAAATTTAGCTTAATTTGGAGATAATATTATTCTGTAAATGATAAATCGAGAAAATAATATTTTGGTGGTGTTAAAAATTAAGATACACTTTCAAGTCTTTTAGGATATAAAATAAATGAAAATAAAATAAAGGCTGTAGCAGTAAACAATGTACCTATGCAAGTAAGATAAAGTATGTATAGATTAAAAAAGGATTGCTATGGCAGCTAAGGATGTTTGGGAAGAAACTAAATCAAGAATATTACAAAAACTGAGAAACTGGAACCATTTAATGATGGATATGGTTAGTAAGATACAAGCAGTAGAAATGTTTCTAGTTCCCTTTGTTTTATATGTATGTCGGGAATATTTGTACCAGTCAGCAGAGAAGTTGTGGATGATAATAAAGAGTTAATTGAATTTATTGGTCAATGAAAGAGAGCAGCAGTTAATTAGGACAGATTGATTATCCCTATAGAATAAGCAAGGTGGTTTAGTATTACTTGATTTATAAGAGTATTTTTAAAGCTAGACACGCATGGTTCATTCACACACACACACACACACACACACACACACACATATATATATATATATATATATATATATATATATATATATATATATATATATATATATAGATCTAGGGCTTTTGATCGAAAGATCAAAAGCCCAAATCCATTACCACCGAACACACTTTAACGAAAGCGCTTTCATTGAAAAAGTGCTTTTGTTAAAGTATGTTAAAAAAAAAAAACACAAGATCTACTTGAATGCAGGGGGGGGCAAGCCCGATACCCACCTACTTTAATATTCTCACTCTGAGTTCACACTACAGTGGAGAAAAGGGAATTATCCCTTACTGTACCGTAGTATGACCGGAACAACAAGCATACTTATGCAAAAGTGCTCCTTCAGTGAACAGCACTTTCACGCAAGGATGCTCAACAAATCAGAATTCGGTGAAAGATGCAGTCGAGCATCTGTACGGATCATATATATATATATATATATATATATATATATATATATATATATAAAACTAAAGCAGGGTGTTACAGATCTAAGTGAAAAGGATAATGATGAAATGAAGGAGTTTGAAGGAGAATGAGATGGTAGGATTTTGTATGCAAGTCTATAAGGAAAATACCATCAACTATATACAATACTTTGTATCTTTCAGCTTTTCCCGGTTAGGGGTCGCCACAGCGGAACTCCGGTCCGCTAATGATTGGTAGTTGATTTTTATGTGCCGAGTTACCAGCCCTGATGCACAACCTTCAATGAAGGTACGCCCATTCATGCATGTCTCCACGCAGAAGACGCTCTAGCTGAGAATAGAACCGGACAGCGTCTTCCTGTGAGGCGATAACGCTACCGCAGCACCACCACCACGGATAACTATATACAATACTGTATTCACGAAATAACAGAAAGGATTCTAAGAACTATGCCAGAGGGGAAATGGAGATAGGAGATTTTACCAATAGCTACTTCTACTTGTAAGTGGTATAGAAAATAGCCAAGAATTGACTGGAATTTGCTGGAAAAAAATTAACAAAAATTAAAAAAGGTGTTGCGAGCAAATTACTTGGGAGGGAAAGGTAACAGAGTGTGATGATACTAAGCAGAAGTTTGTACTGCAGGATTTAAAATGCTTTTTTGATTGATAATAATATAGGCAAAGAGAATGGGATAGGGGAAATCCAAGAGGGGAAGCTCTGGTAGAGTTTTTAGCTAAGTCTAGAGCAGAAGCTCCTGTTAAAACAATGATCAGTAGTAAAGTGTTTAACATATTGCATGATAACTACATGACTCACTGAGAGGAGGTTAGAAAAGATTGTAAAAAGAGAATGGAAATGTAAATTACAGAGGAATAATGGGCAGAAATTTGTAAGACTCCTAAGCAGGCAACAAAGTCCAGAAGGTTTAAGATTTTTGCATGGAATTGTTTAGGTCTTTTTATACCCTAAGTATGCTGCAGAGGATTCTTCATTAGGTAGATATCAATATTTGTAGGTGTAATAGGAAAGACAGAGAGGTTAATGGGAACATGTTTTTCAGAATGTAATGAGTTGGCAGATTTTAAAAATTACACATAGTACTTGTGCAGAAATAAATGGATAACAAATGGTTGTAACTAAGGAAATTATTCTTTTGGTCTGGAATATAGGATCTGAATTGCCTAAACGTTATTGGGTGCCAAAAAAGCAATCAAAATTCAAAATCTATTGCCAGTGTAAAGGAAGTAGTAGATATTGTAAATGAGATAAATAAACTGGAGGCATGATCTTTACAAAAGGGAAGAGCAAATATCATACAAATAAATGGAATTCTTGGGAACAGTATGTGATGTCCCTCCTCCGGGCCAGTGATCAAGAAGCCTGAATCCTCACCACTAACACCAGTGAAGGAATGTTCACTTGGAACAAAAATAGATAAACACAGTATTTCTAGATGCAGCTCTCTGCATCAAGCACATTTTTCTCTTAAGAGCACACAGGGAACACACACAATCTGGGGCCTGGGTTTCTCTCTCTGACACACACACTCTTTGAGATTTGATTTTCACAGACACAAACACACACACACACACACACACACACACACACACACACACACACACACACACACACACACACACACACACACACACGCATGCACATGCGCACACACACACACACACACACACACACACACACACACCTGGGAAAGGCTGGCACAGATGTACTAGCGATGCCCCTCGGCCCAGACTATAAGGTAGTTACTGCCACAAAATACTCCAAAGCCAGCTACTCTAAAGCTTTGACAAGCGTACCCAATTATACTGAGTGAAATTAATACTAATACCAATGGTAATGCTGACCAAACACCAAGGCTTTCAGGAGTGGCCACAGTGTCACCAAATAAATATGAGTACTCTCAAAGGTTAAAATATTCTCTAAATGACCAGCCACAATGAGAATTATAAACATGTTTAATAATAAATAATAAAAAAATGAAAATACTAAATACCTATTTACAATAAACACTGAAGTTTCAATCACACAAAATATTAAATAACACAGATGAATAAATTCACACAGATACAGAAAAACAGTACTTAACTAATCTCTGACTGATCTAAAGAAGTACTATTCCCTGGTTACTTACTAAAGCAAGGCAAGATGAAGTAGGTGAGAGATCCTTCTCTGTCTGGTTCCAAAAAACAGACTCCTTTGAGACTTCAGTCTCATCTAGTATGAAAACATCATTTTAGTGCTGGATTAAGAATGTCATTACACACATCTCATCATCTGGCTTCTGGTTCCCATACCACTTCCTTTACTAGCAACTGAACCAGAATCTAGCATATATGTGTCAATACTGCACACACACATAGAGCTTTGCTAAGATGTATTGCAGCTTCTGGAAGTCATAAAATAATTTCAAACTTCCACCTTCCAGAGTAGCAATTAGTTCACTGCTAAAGACAATAAAGAAGCCTTCCTAGTATAATTTTTTGTCTCTGGCTGCATTGGGACCCATGAGATGTAATCTTTATGGCCTAAATTAAGTAATTTAATTTCAAACTATTTTTTCAAAGTTATAGGTTCATAGATTAGTACTAAGCTAACTGCCCTTGCAAGCCATTTTAAGCCTAGTCAATTATCCCTTGTGAGACTCAAACCCTGCACCTTGTGTTTGTAAGGCAAACACCTTAACCATTAGGCCACCCTCCCAACAAAAATGTAACCCATTCCCATACAGGGAGTCGAACCCAGGCCGCCTGGGTGAAAACCAGGAATCCTAACTGCTAGACCATATGGGAAAGCCCATATAGCTGAACTGAGATTAACCTCTTTTCTTCCAGTATCCTCTGTTACAATATATACATTTCCTCAGTTACAACAGTACAGTCTGATATAAATTATATTTATTTCTGTCCAGCAGGACACACTGTTGGTACATTTTTAACATAAGCAACTTTACAAATACATTTTTCAACATATAATTCTTTACAAAACTCCAGCTAGCTGTGCTGGCATATATTATGCATCCACTGTCCTACTTCTCCTGGCATAGCTGGCAATACCTCACATCATCACACAGTGCATGCAAAATAATGTTTGGGAGAGGAGTGTGGTTTAAGGGAAGACAGGAATTGAGCAACATATGTAATATTGGAGTGAATAGAAATTGTTAAAAAGAAAATACATGTATATAAAAATAACAACAGAAACTATTATGGTTTCTTCTCTTCTTTATTATGCATGTAATCCCATGTTATAGTTTAGAATTTGATTACATAATAAAAATGTTTAAAAACATGAAAAAGTGCCACAGGTAGGTAATTACAATGAAAGCAGATTGTTTAAATGTTTGTTGCTATATAATCCTGCTGATCCATAGACATTAATTGTTTTTGATAAACTGTTCATTCCTTACTCATGTGTTTCCTGCATAATCCTCTAATTTAATTTAATTTGTAGCAAAGTAGATTGCCTGTGTGATGACCTCGGCCAGAGGCAAACAGTAAGAATAAAAAGAGATGTGGCAAACATTTAAATAGTGACAGAGCTTACACAAAGTAGCATAAATGATAAAATACAAAAATAAATGACATATGATATTACATAGTTACATAATATAAAAAGGTATAACTGTTATATTATGTTCAGATATTTAGTCAAAAGCAATAGCAAGGAGTAAATTAATCAGCAGCATTTATCTTTAAAGAAAAAAGTATTTCCAGAGTGTATTTTCTAAAAAAAAAAAAAAAAAAAAAGAAAATATTGGAGAAAAGACGAGGGACAATAAGTAATGAATTATGGCAGGATTGACGAGACTAAAGGTGAAAAAAGTAAAAAAATAATAATAAAAAAAGACTAGCAACATATTTCACAGAAAAAAATAAGCAAGTAGCCCATTGCCATGTTGGCTGTGCCATATCAGGGAAGAAAGCCTCTATAGCTATTAAGATGATAACCCTGCACATTAGGGTAACAGTCAGAAACATGTAGGTTCTATTATACTATAACATGTTTTTTTTTCTCTGAATGCTTTAGTCTTTATTTTATTGGCTATGAGCAAGAAATGCCATAAGTATGCCTGCATCCCACAACTGTGCATTTTGTAAGATTTATTTATTTATTTGTTTATGGTAAGCAGATTGGATCCCAGCCCTTTTTTAGCTATGACCTGACTACAATACCAAAACACGGATATACAGCCCATAAATTCAGTAAATGTGGCCAAATAAAGATGTAGTAAACCAAGTCAGTTGCAGTATTATGCAGCCAGTACAAGTATCATGATACACAAAGATATAAAACAACAGACACTATTTGCAACTAACACTTTACACATTTGCATGCAGTGTTTGCCTAAAGGTAATCAGTAAAACAGGTTTGAAATTTCTGGTTTGTTGGTAAAATCTTGATTGACACTGATAATGCATGCCAAGTTTTTGGACCCCTAAAAAGAAAAATATTTTGCAAAACGCTTTCAGGAATAAGATTAAGGTAGCAATGTAAAATTATTTCATGGGGCAGTGCATAAGTTACATATAAAAGACTTAAAACAAAGCAAACTAAGAGTGGGGCAAGAAGAGAGTTTTGAAGATCAGGGAAGAGAGAGAGAAGTTTTTCCTCTAAGTGGCAACAGAATGACTTTGCTTATTGGTGCTCCAGCTTGAGAGCTTAAAACAATAAATTTGGCTGACTTATTTTTCTTCTTTTTTCAGTCACCTGTGGCATAACATACACAAAAAAGAAATTCCAGAGATTAGTTTGTTTGTGTCTTTCGGCTTTTCCCGGTTAGGGGTCACCACAGCGGAACTCCGGTCCACTAATGATTGGCAGTAGAGTCTTACGTGCTAGCTTGCCGGGCCTAACGCACAACCTTCAATGAAGGAATGCCCATTCACGCATGTCGCCACACAGAAGACGCTCTAACCGAGAATCGAACGGGCAACGTCTAACTGTGAGGCGACAACGCTACCACAGCACCACCACCACAGTACAAATTCCAGAGATTAGTAGTAAATAATATTCTAAGGTATGACTCAAGATCCTTTTGTTATAATGACTGGTTCCTTTAATCTGACTGAGAGTTTAACTAGATTTACTTAAAAGTTTAATGGAGGGTCAAATCTGATGTCCATGTGTTTGAAGTGATTTATTAAGGGAAGGAGTCTTCCTTTTAATAAGGGCATAACACAGCTATCAGGGGACAGTAGAGAGTTGTTTGGTTATAGTGGGCAGCATAGCCTTTTTTCAAGTTTAGGGAGATTGAATGATAAGCCATCTTTAATTCTTGACAAGGTTGTTGCATAATGAATTATTGACACAGCCAGTAGACTTCTCATGTAACCGCGTGACTATTATTATGGTAAAAGAATAGAAAGGGGCTGTGCAGAGCAATTCTAAAAGAATTAACAAAAATAATAAATATGAGTGTCCCTAAAACCAAGCTTAGCTTTTTTGTAATGCCAGTGACCACTTGTTTTGTGTGGAAGAAGTTCTTTATTCTTACAAGATAGACTCTTTTAGAGAAGTAGTTACTAATTCATTCTACAGAGATTATAAAGAGATTATAAACAAGAGAATTCTGGCAAAAGCTTAAGGTGTTGGACTGAGTCAAATACTTTGGAGATTAATAAATCAACACAGCATACATTTTTAGGTATTACTTATTATCAGAGAAGATATTAGGATATTATTTGCACTGTAGGTTGTCAAGATATGATGCCCATCCATAAAGCCGATCACTTGGCCCATTACTATTTTGTGGTTGTCATTCTTTTTATAATTTATATTTGATGATTAATTAAGAGTGCTATGGAACTGTTGGGTCTCTGTTATTTATTACCTGAGGAAGGAAATGATGACAGTATTTAGCACTGTAGGTTATTGAGCTGTGGTACCACAGGTGAGCAAGTACAGATCACTTACCCCATTACTATTTTGTGTTTATTATTATTTTTATAATGTATATTTGCTGACTAATCCTGACTGCTCTGGTAACTGTCAAGTCTCTAGTCCAATAATTCTAGTGCGATGTGTGTGTGTGTGTGTGTGAGTGTGTGCGTGTGTGTGTACAAAGTAATGTACCTGAAAGGTAGTTAACATGGACAAGGTGCACTGGAAGACTCTGTGCTTTACAAAGAGAGTGATTTGAAATGGGCCTTGGGTGCTAACATAAATAGCTCTGCAAGTCCTAATCTAAGAGTGGATGTTAGATGCCCATACCCAGGACAGTAGTACATATTCCCTTTATGATCTTAGGATCAAGTTGCATTTGGTGATTTGGCTATTGAATCAGCTTTGTGTGAACTTTACTTTAACAATTTAAGTACAGATAATGTGACTCAAGAATCCATCTGGAAGCATCAGACCCATTTGAGGCAGAGGATAAGATCTAAAGACCTTAGCTCCTGTCTCCCACATAACCAGGTGGCACAGTGGTTGGAAGTGGTGGGATTTAAACCCAATCACTGGCAGACAAGCCATCATATAGTGGTGGCAATGGCCTATCCATCATAGCTGGTTGGCAGTGATGGGATTCAAATGCCCTCTAGCTCCAGCTTGATCCTTCTCAAGGAGGTTTGCTGTGAAAGAGTTATAAATGGTAGGGAATGAACCAGAAGATACTGACAGATTTTATGGTATACTAGAATTCAGCCAAATTTAATATAACCATAATTTGATAGTTTTTTAGCCACCTGTTGGCCTACTAGATAGATTGTAACTTAATGTGGGAGGAAGGAGTCACTTTTTTAATAAATATCTTGGTAAATGCAATGTGTGTCACTTGGTTGCTTGAAATGGTAAGCAAATAAACTGACTTGGTGGTGTGGCTAGAAATGATCTTGTCATCATACTCAAGTTAAGCTTGTGGGATGAAGTACATTCGCCCAGTAGGTTGTTTGCCTCATACCAGAGTTCTTTAGAATTCCCTTGCAGTCTGAGCTGATGTATTTTAAAGTATTGAAATTTGTTTCTATTTTAAACCTATTTGCACATATTTTTGGCATAATTTTCTACCTAACTTGCTAAAATACTGAATGACTGCTCACAGATCCTGATCACTTTGGAGACCTGCTTATTATCCTCGTGGCAATGAAGCAGTGGTCACCCCTTGCACCTTCCACTGAACTGCATCTGATTCAATCTATCCAGTCCTCCTGCCAAACTTCTGGCTTGTGAGCTGCTAACTGAGCACTGGTTGTTGGCATCACAGGCAGAAGACCTAGCTCTACAACATCAGGTGGAGAGAATTTATTGTCCTTTAGATCTTTAAAATGTTGCAGGATATGCTGTATTTAGAGTTTAATGCAAAACTGTCTTAAGTAATGTACAGTGGATGTTAAACAATTAATGTGGCATTGTGGAATCATCCAGGAAGGCTAGAGGACAAAAATATTGTGGGGGCTATGATCACATCTAGAATGAATCAGAAACAATTAAACAAAAGACCCACAGTGGATATCTTCAAAGAACCAAAAACCCTCAGATTACCACCTGAATTTGATGGTGTACTGTTTTACTATCTTCATTGTGCCTGGGTCATCTGTGGACCAACTGCCTCTAATTCTTGTTTACTTCTGATGCAGTGGTTACAGCCATGGTAGTCCCTTTTGTGAAAAGATGTCCCTTGAATCCAAATGAATTAAACTCAGTGTTGAGTGGCTTACCCCCCTGCAATACATAGAAGCCCATGAAGAAGATGCAACAACATTTTCCAGAACATATCCAATACAACTACTGCCTTACAGCCACTAAACTGCATTACTCATTGCACGTCTAGGTACCTCCCTAAATTCTTACTGTAGTAATGGCGCTTTGATACTCTCACTTTTGTGTGTCTTTAAACATACCTTTCAAACTTGAGTAACTGACAGAGGTTGAACATATTGTCTAATGTACTAAGTTAAAGTCTTTCAAATGTCTCACATTTTGTTTTTATATATGGAGTATACATCTTACATACATACATACAAACATTTCAAGCACTGGCATTGATGTCCTTCTAGCCTGCAATATACCAAAATAGCTGTTCCCATAATGAGTCCAGACTATTCTTAAAAATATCTAAACTAGTGCTTGTTTTAATGTAATTTGATAGGGTGTTCCATGCATCAGCTGCTTCTCAGAGAACCAATAAGTACACTTCTTTTTCCTTTAGAATTTTATAAGGAAGTTGTTTGATAATTCTCTACTACTTTTGGATAACACCAAACATTTCCAGAGGTAGTTGTCTCTAAGTGCCCTACATACCTGAATAAGATCTCCTCTTAAATATCTATAAGAGACACTGTACAAGTTCAGGTATTTTAGTCTTTCATAATAACTTACATTTTCACATACATGGATGTCCTTGGCATAGTTCCTCTGCACATTTTCAGATTTGCTCATGCATGTTTTCTTATAAGGTTTCCATATTGTTATTCCATACTCAAGTTTGGGTCTAATGTAAATAACAAACAATGACTTTGTCATTTCTGATTTTGTAGACTTTAAAAATCTTTGTATCCAACCTATACTTCTATAGCTATCATTAAGCAATTGATTGATATGATTAGAAAACCTCAAAGCTGGTTCTACCCATGTCCTTAAATGAATCTAAAGTTTCAATCACTGTGTGCTATACTAAATATTAACCTTTCAGTTTATGTCTCCCGAATCTCATATGCTTAGCTTTTGATGTATTTATCAGCATATTATTCTCTTGTGCCCAAATGGTCCATTAGTCAAGTTCTTTTGCAGACATGCCCTTTCTGTAATGCATGTTATCATTTTAATCAATTTCAGGGCACCTGCATGCAGACTATAGGACACCTCAGATGAAAAAGATAGGTCTGAAAGATACATTCTAAACAAGTAAGGGCCTAGGACAGAGGCCTGTGGGACAAACTCACTGTAACCAAGAATTTCACCTGTCCGACTGTTGTATGATACTTGCCATGTCCTATTTGTAAACTATGCAGATATCCATCCTATCAAGTATAAATCAAAATCTAGTTGTACTTTATTGATCATTGTTTTGTGTATGACCCTGTCAAATGGTGAAGTTAAATCTATAAAAATTACATCACAGTACAATTTTTCATTCATAGCTGTTATTATATTGTTATAGAACATCATGTTATGAGTGGCAACTGATCTATTTTCCAAAAGAAATGCAGCAACTGCAAAAACGACCAACAATATAAAACACACACCGCTGTCCGGTTACAATAAAGGCTGTCCTCCACCTTATTAATTCCAAGGATTGAGCGAAACTGAACAAATGGTGAAAAAGTTTTAATATAACTCATAAAACAAATACAACAAAACAAGTAAACAGATTAAGCGCGCTTTCATCTCATAACCTGAGACTTCATCAGAATCATCTGTTTGTTTAAAAAACTTCCATATTTAAATAACCTTCCACTCTTTTCCATTGGCTAGTTTTGGCACTCAAAAGCCTAGATATATTTTATTGTGTTATATTACAGTGTTGGTAAAATGCCATATTAAAATACTCTGTTTATAACACTTTTATAAGAATGTGGTATAGCTTGAAAAGCAATGCTTAAAAAGTTAAAAAATGTATGTCACATACATAAATGTATACAATAT
The DNA here is from genome assembly GCF_019279795.1 of Protopterus annectens. Lineage (NCBI taxonomy): Eukaryota > Metazoa > Chordata > Ceratodontiformes > Protopteridae > Protopterus > Protopterus annectens. The sequence goes on along the minus strand of NC_056741.1, from coordinate 1,268,521,554 downwards.
AAAAACTTCATACTTACTATAATAAAAATATATATAATACAATACATAACCTATCTAATCTATTCAAAAATAATTCAATACTAACCTATATATTAGAACTATATAAATAAATAAACAGTATATAAATGTGTAAATATAATACCCGTAAAAAAATAATAAAAATAATAATGACACAAGAGATATGATCATTCATTCCTGGGTGAGTACAGGAATCAAGTCTTATTTGCCATATCATTTCACGATATTCCAGGAATGTTTCCAAATCCCCACCCCTGTCCTTCTGTTTAACCTCTTCTAATACCCAAAATTTAATGTTTGTATTCGTACATTTAAGGGTATGCCTGTAAAGGGCATTGTTGTCATTCTTTTTATTAATGTCTCTGACATGTTCGTACACCCTATTTCTTAAATTCCTTTCGGTTTTCCCCACGTAGTATCCCCCACATATTAAACAATATGCCAGGTACACAACTCCTTTTGTATAACAACTAGAGTAAGTGTGACTCATCAATTTGAACTCAATGCTAGGGATGTAAAGTTCCTTCTCACCTGCCATAAACGGGCATTGGGTACACCTTCCACACTTGTGTGTACCTGTTTTCCGCTATGCCCCTCCTTTGTTTTCACCTTTCTTCATCTCCAGGATGTTTTTCAAATTCATATTACTCCTGAAGCTATATTTTAAGGGTTCCTGAAAAAACTGTACTCTCGTGGGCATCCTCCAGAACATGTTCCAAATCCCATTAATACACTTCCTCAACCATCCCATATCAGAATAATAGGTTAATATCAACCGTGGTAGTTCCACTCCATATTTAACACTAACATTCTCTTTCAAGTTAGATTTTATAATAATTCTATCCCTATTCATATTGTCTAGCTTACTATCTATATGCTCTGTATTACTAATATCCATTGACCCTCCATACTTTAATAATGGTCCATATTCTGTATCACGCTTCTTAATAATTTCCTTTTTAACATTCTCTATCAACCTTTTGGGATACCCTCTTTCCCTAAACATATCTTGGACCAAGTCAAGATCTCTAGTAAAATCATTTGGGTCCAATGTCTTTCTTGACACCCTAATCATCTGACCTTTAATGACATTCCTTTTTAAGTAATGGGAATGGTCACTCTGATAATGTAACAAAGAGTTGGAATAACATTCCTTCCTGTAAATATTGGACCTATAGTTCCTTTTCTCATAGTCTTTACTCGCCTTAACATCCAAATAATGCATTTCATTCTCATTACAATCATATGTAAATTTTAGGAAATTAGTACTATTATTCAAAAATTCAATAAATTCTTTGATAATTTCATATATACCCTCCCAGACAAGAAAAATATTGTCAAGGAACCTAAAATATTTCACTATACATTGCTTAAACCTTGACTCCAAAACATATGTTAATTCCCAGTATAGCATGATTCTATTTGCATAAATTGGGGTGCATGCTAAGCCCATTGCTACACCATCAAGTTGATGGTATATATCACCCTGGAAATAAATGAAATTATATTTCAAAACTAATTCCATACTTTCTAGTACCAATCTAAATTCATCTGGATTCAACATTTGGAAATCAGTAAGCATCTTTTCAAACCATTCCAGGCCCTTCTTGTGGGGTATCACTGAAAACAAATCTTTTACATCAATGGTCAAGAAAAGAAAGCTCTCATTGAATGGAGTAGTACTAAATTTACCTAAAAAGTCCCAGGAGTCCACCAATATACGTGAATATTTCAAGTGAAAATTTTTTAATTTAGTGTCAACTAATATTGCTAAAGGCTGCGTCTTGGATTCCTTTCACATAACTATTGGCCTCAATGGGGGGTCTTCAAGTTGTTTGTGTATTTTTGGGATTCCAAAAATCGCAGGTATAACTGGTTTGGATACTTTCAAAAAGTTAAATAACTCAACATCAATTAATCCTTGCAATAAATTGTCCTCTAATATTAAGTCAATTCTTCTATAGAATATATTCAATTCATTTTTGGATATAATACAATATTTATTTTCTGTATCCGATATTTTTAACATCCTATTAGTATAATCCCATTGGTCCATAAGGACTACCCCTCCCCCCTTGTCGGGCTTCATAACTCTAGTCATTCCATTATTATTTAGTAGTTGTAAAATTTCCTTTTCCTGCTTATTTAAGTTACAACTCAGCTTTCTTCTCTTCCCATATTCATCCCTAATCATATTTATAGTACACATTTCAAAATTGTAAATATCCTGCTGCAAAGGGGGATTATATAAACTACACTTCTAAAATGTATTCTCTCCAATAGATGGATTATCCTGAAATAGTAATGCTAAATTTAATTTCCTAGTAAAAAGTTTGATATCCAATATTATGTCAACTACTTTTGGTTTCCTTATTGGCGCAAAGGTAAATCCTTTTGTAAATAGTCCAAAAAATCCCTCTGTCACCTCTAGATCAGTATAATTATATACATTAAAGTTATTATGTATATACGTTATAGTTTTACTGTTGGGTATATTTATTTCACTAAAACAATCTTTTTCTGTGGTATCTTCTAATCGAGATTCAGCATTCTCTTGGTTGATTAACCAGGGTAAATGAGCATTACTACAGGGTGGGACCCCTTCCAAATTTTTAGAATGAATGCATGTGCAGATAGCATTGTCTATCTCTTGTACCTCCCTCTTCCCTGTTGTCTTCCAAATTGATTGCCCATTACTTCTGCATATGTCTGTTTGCGGTTTTGATTCCTGATTCTCTCGGACCTTCTTAGTCCTTGCCCTTCCCCCAAAGGGTCCCTAAGTTCTGAATAGTCATTATGGTACTCTCCATTACTTTCATCCTTGTATTCTGATCTTAACATTCTTATAAAAGTGTTATAAACAGAGTATTTTAATATGGCATTTTACCAACGCTGTAATATAACACAATAAAATATATCTAGGCTTTTGAGTGCCAAAACTAGCCAATGGAAAAGAGTGGAAGGTTATTTAAATATGGAAGTTTTTTAAACAAACAGATGATTTTGATGAAGTCTCAGGTTAAGAGGTGAAAGCGCGCTTAATCTGCTTACTTGTTTTGTTGTATTTGTTTTATGAGTTATATTAAAACTTTTTCACCATTCGTTCAGTTTCACTCGTTCCTTGGAATTAATAAGGTGAAGGACAGCCTTTATTGTAACCGGACAGCGGTGTGTGTTTTATATAACTGATCTATTTTCAACAAATGCATGTTGATATATGGTTTCAAGTCCCAACCTTTCCAGTTCTGATATTAACTTACCCAATATTACCATCTCCATTATTTTTCCACAACGTGAAAGTAAACTTGTGTCTATATGACTCTGTGTTTGTCTTACTGCCCTTTCCTTCAAAAGTGCATGTTTTCCGTCTTGACGAATCTCCCCATATTTATACTACCTAGTAAAATAATATAGATATAATGGTAATATAAGTTCTTGCTGAAGTGTTCTCAGGTCAGTATTACCAATTCCAACTCCTCTCTGCTGTTTGTATGTATCAGGTTTTTATAGTTCTTTTTCAATATGATATAATTTGATTCCCGTATCTTAGGTTACCTGAATGTTACTAGAACAACTTATCACCCGCTTTGTGGAGCCAAACTGTTGTGCATAAGATTTTGTAAATATATCTATAAACTGTTGTGTATGAGAATAAATTTTAGACTCTACACACATCAATCTGTATGTCTTTAATCCTTCTACATCTTATATATCTATAAAAAAGGTTTCCTATTATGCTCAATATCTTTATATACATTTTCTTCAAAATTGTCTTGATTTTGTCTCACACTATGGTTAATTTGTTTGTCTAGCTTGTTTATTTCAGTTTTCAAAGTTGTAATTTGACGTCTTTACCATTTCTTATATTTTTTGTCTCTTACCTTAATTGAGTATCTTGTTCTTATGGAAATATATCCCCCTGATGTTGTATGCCTAGATCTTGATGTTAAACATTTTTTGAATTTTTGCACTCAAAAAAAAAAAAAATGTTATCTGCTTTTACTATATTTGTGTTTCTCCCTACTTTATTTTCCTTTTGTGTCATCTTAAAAGTACTCAATTGTATTTATTACTGCTTGGTGTAACTCATTCTAAGCCTTTTAGTTTAAGCATTTGGGCTTCAGACCAGTTGTTTCACATTAAGAAGGTTTGTGGTCTGCACTGTAGTGGCAGAACAGGTAGCTTACATCCTTCTAAGTTGGGAACTGCTGATTGAGGGCTCAGTGTCTGTTATTCTAAAAGTGTATTAATTCTGGTTTAAGCACTTGGGCTTCAGGCCAGTTATTTTACATTAAGAGGGTTCATGGTCTGCACTCTTGTGGGAGGAGAGGCTGGACTCTGCCCTTCTGAGCTGGGAATTTCTGGTTAAAGGCTTATAGTGCCTGCATATTTGAACTGCTTCTTACTGAAATTGGTACACCTTGTTTGCTGTAGCATAGACTAGATCCAGGCCTGCTGAATCTAGCTTTGTTTGTATGCTTGTTGTTTGTTTGCTTGTTATTTCCCTGAAATGCTAATTCCACCTAAAATGTGGCCTTTCAGTGCTTCTGTGGATCCCTAATGATATCTGCATTGCTTACTGTACTTATTTCCTTATTTCACTTGAAAGAAAGTTACTGTTTGTCGTTTTTGCATTAAGTTACCTGTAACACATTGCATTTAAGTTACCTGGCACTTGCTCACTAAAGCAATTATATAAGTCAGCACTAAAAAAACTTAAAAGCACTACACCCTCACAAACTCCCCTTGAGTACCTTGTTCCCCATTGGCCCTTTTTTCAATTATAAAGGAATTCCCAATACTATTCTAGCATGTCCAAAGGTCAGTTGTCAATCTCCTCTCCGGTCCAGCTGGTGAATCTGGGAATCTTGAGGCAATGTTACAACTGCCTCATGTACACAGACAACCCTCTCCTCCTCCCAGCAAATTCCAACACATGTGAGAGATGCAACCATATAGCCAAACTGGAGGCTAAGCTCTCTCAACTCAGTACTGGCGTAACCAGTCAGGAGGAGAAGGAAACCACACTCACTACAATTCCAGTCTCACATAGACCTACCATGACAGCAAACCAAACACATAAACACACAAAAACATACTCAGAGGCTCTAAATAAAAATCTGCCTAAGCAGCAGAGACCTCCAAAGCAGACACCTAAGCAACCGCTACGCCAAAACAAAACACGTGCAGCACATAGCTCACAAAGCCAGTGTGCCGAACAGTCACAGCCCTTAAGGCTAAACAACACACCTGATATACTTGTAATAGGTGACTCTATCGTCAGACACACTGACGTCCCGCTCACCAGGCTGAATAAGGAGAAGGTCACGGTGATCTGCCTGTCAGGCGCTAGGATCCACCACATAACACAAGCACTCCAAGGCAAGTACAAATATGACTCAGTCATTGTCCATGCTGGTGTGAATGACCTGAGACGTACCTCCCTGGACTACATGAAAAGAGACATAGAGGAGCTCTCTGAGCATGTAGCTCAGGCCGGTATGACCCTGACCTTGAGTAGCATCTTACCCTCACCAAGAATGATGCCACAATATGAAGACAAGATGATCAATTTCAACAATTGGCTTAAGTATTGGTGTCATTCAAAGGGGATCCAATGCCTGTCAGCCTGGGATGACATGCTCGACAAGCCACGATGCTTCACTAGGGACGGCTTGCACCTGTCACCCCTGGGCTTTCGGATATTGGCAAAGGCTCTTGCTACACCCATAGTGCTTTTTTTTAGGCAAGCCTCAAAAGACAAACCCACCTCCATAGGTATCACAAGGGATAAGAAACTAAAAGTAATGCTACTCAACGCCAGAAGTCTAAACCTCAAGACGCACGCACTCAAAACTCTCCTTAGCATGGAGAACATCGATATCTGTGCAGTAACAGAAACCTGGTTCAAGGCCCCCGAGAGCACCGCAGCACTACCAGGTTATACCTCATACCATGCTTTTCGGCTGCAAAACTTGGACCGAACCACAAAAGGAGGAGGAGTATCAATATTCGTCAAAGATACCCACACCTCCAGGTTGGTGGCACAGCACGAAGCATCAGAGACTATCCATGTGCAACTAACAGTGGGTAAAACTGCCTTCCAGTTTATAGCCTGCTACAGACCACCCTCCCAAACCCAGGAACCCCACTCAGCCTTCCTGAGAACACTGGAAAATATGAAGGTCTCTCCAAACACCATTATATTGGGCGACGTCAACTACCCAAACATAGACTGGGAGCATTACTCTAGCTCCAACACCCTAGCCCAAAGGTTCCTAGAATTTATAAACTCAAATGCTATGGAACAACTTGTTACCACTCCCACAAGAGGGGAAAAGATACTGGACCTGATCATTACCAACATGGGGACTCTATGCTCCAGACCAGAAGTGTATCCCTCACTGGTAAGATCAAACCATAAACTAATCTCACTGGATATTCACATCCCGTCCCCACCCCCTGCGCAGAAAACCACAGTGAAAAACTTCTCTAAAGCAAATTTCACACACCTCAAAACCAAGGTGGAATCCTTCAAAGCCCCCAGGCCTGTGGAAAATATGGCCCAAATCGCAGAATCCTTTATAAACGCATTCTATGAACACCTTCAGGAATGCATGGATCATGCAATCCCAAATAAAACCAAAACCCAATCCTCCCAAGGCAGACGTCCTGTCTGGTGGACACCAGCTGTAAACAAACTATACAATAGAAGGAGGAAGCTACTACATGACAGAGCAAAATCCCAAAAAGGGAAGGCATCTCTGATCAGTATTAGCAAAAAACTACGGGCACTCATAAAATCGTCTAAGGCCAGCTTCGAGAGAAAAATTGCACAGAACACTAAGGATAATCACAAGGCTGTCTTTAGTTATGTTAGGAACCTGGGTGGGAATTCCCAGATATGCTTAGAATTAGACCAAAATGACAAAAAATACACCGAACCCACAGACATTGCCAACATCCTAGCTGACAGGTTCAGCGCAAATTTCTCCCCCCCTCCCCACCAAAAGGGCAAATATCTATCCAAGCAGAGTGCTGCCCCCCTGACATCTCAGATGCTCAGGTAAGAGCCACCCTCTCCAAAGCAAAAAACACAGCATCAATGGGACCAGATGGTGTCCCAGGCTGCGTCCTACATGAACTCCAAGAAGAGCTAAACCCAAACATAAAACTACTGTTCAATCTCAGCCTTACTACAGGATATGTACCCAAAGAGTGGCATAGAGCAACAGTGGTCCCTCTCCACAAAGGTGGTGCCTCAACGGATCCTGGAAACTATCGCCCCATAAGCCTGACTAGCTTGGTCTGCTAAGCTATGGAAAGGATCATCATGGACCTCATAAATAAAGATATTGGGGACCTACAGACACTGGATCCTACCCAGTTCGGCTTTGTTAAGGGCAGATCCTGCCTCTTAAATCTGGTCGATTTCTTTGAAACAGTCAGCAAGGCCATTGACGATGGGAAGGTGGTCCACACAGCCTACCTGGACCTTGCAAAAGCCTTCGATACAATACCCCACTTGGGCATTATAGATAAGCTCACCAGCTTACCCTATGTCACTAGATGGGTTGCAAACTGGCTCAAGGACAGAACCCACATGGTTAGAATTGCTGGAGCCATGTCAGACTCCAAACCAGTTACAAGTGGCGTCCCACAAGGCTCAGTCCTGGAACCTCTCTCGTTCGGTATATATTTCTCAGAGGTACAGGCCAACATGGAAGGACTGTGGCTGACCAAGTTCGCAGATGACTGCAAACTGGGTGCCATAATTGACTCTCCAGCCGACACCAGCATCCTCCAAAAGGGCCTCATAGAAACAGACAACTGGTGCCAGAGCCATGGCCTCAAGCTAAATGCCAGAAAGTGTATAGTCATCCCCTTTGGCAAAAACAAAGTGCCCACAAATTACCACATAGGTGGTAATCCATTAAGTACAGAAGAAGTAATTAGGGACCTGGGGACCCAAGTTGATAGCAATCTCTCATTTGACAACCACGAGGCCAAAGTGGTTAGAAAAACATTTTATACAGCCCACCTAATCATGAAGGGATTCACATCTAGATCAGGGGAGGTCATCGTGCCTCTTTACTCATCCCTCATCAGGCCCATAATTGAGTACAATGCCCCTTTTGGGATGTACCTTACCAGACACCTACAGCAACTGGAAAGACCCCAAAAGTACCTCACCAAGAGGATCAAAGGGCTCAAACAGATGCCATATGCTGCCCGGTTAAAGAAACTCCAGCTCTACTCAGTGGCATACCACCTGCTCAGAGGCGATCTGTGCCTGACATATAAAGCCATGTCCAATCCGGAATTAATGGACATGCTGCACCTCAAAAAATCCAAATCCCATCGAGCTACATGCTCGAGAGACTTGAACCTCAGCACTGCAATAAATAGGACATGCTGGAGGGATAGATTCATAACCCAGAGGCTCCCTTCACTCTGTAATAAAATCCCGGTCCAGGTTAGGCAGAGTCTCTTGATGAGTGGATGGGAGATCGTAGGTTTACCCCGGGTATCACTTCTGTGTCACTGTTAGACAGAGGAACAGTATTCTAACCTCAAAAAAGGGCATAGCAAAGTTAATTCAAAATGGGTGGTAAAAGCCAAACACACTTTGGCTAGGCTTATAAATGCCCTAGGGCAGATAGCCTAGCATGAACCTATGAACAATTTCTCTTTCAAAGCTTTCCACATTCCTTCTGCAGTTTTTCCACTAAATGCTTCACTCCAGTTACTTTTACATGCTGACTGTTTGCTTCCATATAATCTGTGACTAATTCTCTGTGCATTGGTTTAGATTTCAGTTTGGCAGAATTATCTAGCAACAAATTAACCTTCATAACCCCATGATCACTGCACATCAATGGTGGTAAAACTTAACATGAAGTAACCGTAATTTCTTTAGGAACACAAACAATGTCTAGTATGTTCCGTTCCCTGGTAGTTTTTTTTTTTTTTTTACAATCTGAAGCAATTGTTATAGATGTGATCATTTCCACTTGATAGCACTGACAGGTAATGATGGGTATGCCCATCATCACTGGAACATAGGGCAGAGCAAGACAGATACAGCCACAGTCTTTAAGAAGAGAGGCAGTATTCCAGTGGGCATCCTCGTGGCAGGGTTATAGCTCTCCAAGCCTCAGGATGGACAAAGTGATTACTTGTGAGCTAAAGGGGAGTGCACTCTAAGTAAGTCCCTGTGATGGTATGGGTAGCCTCCCTCCCGCATAACCAGAGGCAGGGTTAGGGACTTACAGACAATGCTCTAATTAGAGGATGCAAAGAGAACTGCCCAGTGTTTGAATGATTCCTTCCCCCTCCTGACTAAGGAATGAATGAGCTCAAATGTCATAGGGAGAGGCTTGATGGTTAGCAGGCCGAAGATCAAAAAGCACACAGAAAAATAACTCATGATTTGTAAGTAACTCTACATCTGCTTGCAACCAAATAGGATGAGTCATGGATGATAAAAGTTCAAGGACCAGCCCTCCTACTTGGTCAACAAAGTTAAATAAATAAATAAAATGCTTAGCTTTGGTGTTTTGTTCAAAATGTAATTTTTAAATAATAGCTATTCATGTTCTAGAGGCAGCATGGCAATGAAGTAGCAACTCTGCAATAAAAAATAATGAAAACTGTCAGTTGAATAAGCACTAACATGGTTTTGCAGTCTCTTGTATGTAAGCTTGCTGTAGCTTGCAAGCTGGCAAATGGGCCTTAAAACAAGAAGAGAACAATCAGGCTTGACAACACAGAGACCACCCACCTCTGACTAGGTGCAACATGGAGGATTATTCCTAGAAAGAGAGAATAAGAAGCAACTTGACCTGACAACACAGAGGATACCTCTTTGACTTGGCATAACTCAGGAAACTACTCAAACAAGCAGCTGAGACCTGTCATGTACCACTCACCAAAAGCACGAAATAGTATCAGTACATTTAAATAAAACCAGTTTAATACAAATTATATACAGGTTACAGGTTAAACGTTTTTCGTCCCAAAAGCGCTTAACCTGTAACCTGTATCTAATTTGTATTAAACTGGATTTATTTAAACTTACTCATACTATTTTATGCTTTTGGTGAGTGGTACATCGGAGGTCTCAGTTGCTTTTTTGAGTAGTTTCCAAGTTTGACTTTGACGTTAATAGAAAATTAGGCTCCTTGTATAGGATAAGACCCTTCCTCACCCCAAAAGCAAGAACTACCGTTGCCCACTCTCATTTACTCTCTACCCTCCTCTATGCTTCTCCCATTTACACCAATTTAAAGCAAAACAATCTCAACAAACTTACCAAAGCCTACAACAGTATTGCAAGGTTTGTAACTGGTAAGCCCTACAGAACCCATCACTGCATTAACCTACATCAGCTAGACTGGCTTGAACTGCAAAATGCACTGCTACTCTCTCAACTAACTATTGCTCACAAAATCTTCTACCTTCCTAACAACACACCTACACTAAACAATCTTATAACACCCTATAATAATCTTCATTCCCTACGCTCCTCTAATAAACTCCTAGCTTATATACCCAAATCTAACAACTTAGCTGGTGACTCCTTATTCTCCACCACCACAGGTAAGCAATGGAACATGCTGCCACCCAACCTAACCTCTATTTCCTCTTTTCCCCTCTTCAAACTTAATCTTAAAAATCACCTAAAACTACAATGGTTATGCCCTTGCTGTAACCCTGACTAATATTCTACTATTAGCCTATAACCTATCTTCTCTCTCTTCCTTTACATTACTACTCTGCCAACAAATGTTATGTAAATGTTATCTTCCACATTTTTAACCCGATGGTTTACTTCAAAATGTTATGTTAATTCCTTCCTAATGTATGTGGCATTGCCTCTGATTGCTTTTTTTCTATATTATTATTAAGTATGTGGAGCTTTTCTCCCCGGGCCTCTACTGAAAATGGAAATATCTCCAGCTAGACTAGCCCGGTCAACAAATGTAAAATAAAATAAAATAAATAAATTATGAGTTTGGCATAACTCAGGATTATATCTAAAAGAACAGATGAAGAAAAAGCCCATGAAAAAGAACTTATGTTCTTATAGGTTCATAGGTTGGTACTAGGCTATCGGCCCTAGGGCCTATACAAGCCTAGCCAAACCATTCTCCTGATATTTCTTCCCACAATATTTACTTCCCTGGACCCCTGTCTAGCAGGGAGACTGACATGATCCCCAGGGTGAATTTCCTATCTCCCATCCAATTGTCAAGGTTCCTTTTGAAGAGGGCCAAGGAGGCGCTCTGCTTGACATGTATAGGCAGTCTATTCCAGAGTATGGGGAGTCTCTGTGTCAGGAACCTATCCCTCCAGGATGTTTTGTTTATTGTGATGACAAGGTTTAGATCCCTGGAGCATGTGGCTCTGAGGGATTGGGATTTCTTTAAGTGTAGCATGTCCAACAGCTTAGGTTTTGACATGGCCTTGTATGTTAAGCAGAGATCGCCTCTCAGTAGATGATATGCCACAGAGTATAGCTGGAGATTTTTTAGACAGTCAGCATAGGGCATCTGATTTAGACCTGTGATTCTTTTAGTGAGGTATTTCTGCGGCCTTTCCAGCTGTTGCAGATGACTTGTGAGGTACATACCAAATGGGGCGTTGTACTCTATAATGGGTCTAATGAGGGATGAGTACAGTGGGACAATGACCTCCTATTTTCTGGATGAAAAGCCCTTAGTGATGAGGTGTGCCATATAGAAGGATTTCCTGACTGTTGTGGCGATGTGGTTATCGAAGGTGAGACCACTGTCCACCTGTGTCCCTAAGTCTCTCATCATACTTTAGGTGTTTAGTGCACTGCCACCTATGTGGTAATTCATGGGTACATGTTTTTTTCCCAAAGGGGATAACTATACATTTCTTGGCATTATGCTTGAGCCCATGGCTCTGGCACCAAGCATCTGTTTCTGTAAGACCCTTTTGTAGAATATCCACATCATTTGGGGCTTCAATAATGGCTCCCCCATTTGCAGTCATCTGCAAACTTTCTTAGCCAGAGTCCCTTAGTGTTGGCCTGTACTTCAGAGAAGTAGATGCCAAATCAGAGCGGTCCCAGGACTGAACCCTGAGGTATTCCACTTGTCACCTGTCTGGAGCTGGATTTGGAGTCAGCTACATTTACAGTCTGGGTTCTGTCAGTAAGCCAGTTGGCAACCCATCGAATGATGTAGGGATTTATGCCCAGCTTAGTAAGTTTATCTATGATTCCAGAGTGGGGGATGGTGTTGAAGGCCTTGGCGAGGTCCAGATAGGCTGTGTGGACTGCTTTACCCTTGTCCACAGCTCTGGGGACTGATTCAAAGAAGTAAATCAGGTTCAGGAGACAAGATCGACCCTACATGAACCCAAACTGGGTGGGGTCCAGTGTTTGAAGGTTGCCAATATCTTTGTTTATAAGTTCCATGATAATGCGTTCCATGCCCTTGCAGATCAGGCTCATCAGACTGATGGGATGGTAGTTCCCGGGATCCAAGGTGGATCTCCCATTGTGGAGTGGGATAACTGTAGCTGTGTGCCACTCAGTGGGCACAAAGCCTGAGGTGAGGCTATGATTAAACATGACACTTAGGTGAGGTGCCAGTTCGTTTTGTAGTTCATGTAGTACACAGCCCGGGAAGTCATCTGGTCCCGTGGATGCTGTATTCTTAGCTTTGGAGAGTGCGGTTTCTACCTGTGTGGTCGTGATTACCAGAATTATGCAATCTTTTGGTATTGAGATGGGCCCTTTAGGGGGTAGGGGGGGTGAAGTTGGCACTAAATCAATCTGCCAGGATATTGGCAATATCCATGGGATCAGTATATTTAATGCCATTCTTACCATGACGTTCCATCTGTGTTGTTGATCTTCAATCATTCTTGACAGTTGGGGTCCCGGTTCCATCCTCAGAACTGACTAGGCCGTTGTAACAAGCTCGTGCCAGCCAGAAATGCTCGAGATAAGGTTACCCATAGTGCCTCTCTTCCCTTCCCTGCAGATCAAGTTTGCCTGCAGAAAACAAAAAGCAAAAGCTTTGTCTGAGCAACTGCCCTACTACTAAACCAGGACTAGTTCTGGACCACCAGGAAGGAGCTTTTGGAGGGAGTAGGAGGGTAAGATGTCAAGAATGAATGAAGATTGACAACACAGATGGAATATTCTGGTAAGAACATAACTTCTTTATCTGATGTTGTCAATCTTCATTCATTTATGACAGTTGGGACAGAGTCCCTAGCTACTTTATGTCCCAAGAGGCCCTATGGAAGGATATCCCTGAGCACCATAGAGCCAAAGGATGCTCTTCCCCTGGAGACCATATCCAATTTGAAATGAGGGGTAGCCCACATTGCTGCTGCTCAAATGTCATCCATGGAGGCCCTAGAATGAAAGGCCACTGAAGTGAAAACTGACCTGGTAAAGTGAGCTTTGACTTTAGCGGATAGACTCATTTTATTTTGGTGATAAACAATGGTGATACAATCTCTCAACCATTTTGACAAGGTGACTTTGGAAACTGGTTTGCCTAGTTGAGGACCTGAAAAGGAGAGGAACAATTAGTCCAATTTTCTGAAGGATTTCGTTCTGTCCAAGTAAAAATGTAATTGTCTGTGTACGTCCAACAAATGTAAACAATATTTTCCTTGGTTTGAAAAATTTGGGAAGAAAACTGGCAAGTCAATGGGTTGGGTAATATTTGAGTCGGAGAAAACTTTGGGTAGAAAAGAGGGGTTAGCCCTATGTGATACTCTGTCTTTATGAAAAATGATGTATAGGCACTTTACACACAAGGTCTGCAATTCTGGTATTCTCCTGGCTGAAGTGATGGCCACCAGGAATAAGGTCTTCCAAGATAAAAAATTTATGTCACGGGTGACTGCTGGCTTGAAGGGATGACGAGTCAAAGTTTGTATGACTAACTTCAAATTCCAAGTTTCAATGGGCTCTTTAAAGGGTGGCTTTAAATACATAACTCCCTTTTGGAAGGTTTTGCAGAGGCGGCGAGATATCAGCGAAAAATCATCAAAGCCATTATGGAAATTTGAAATAGCCAGCAAATGAACTCTAATAGCAGAAGTTGAAGTTCTTTATTGGAGTAAAGTTGACAAATATTCCAATACCTTATTAATTGAAGTTGAAAATGGGTCTAGGCCTTCTCCTTGAGACCAGATCACAAACCTGTTCCATTAACTAAGATAAAGTTTCCTGGTGGATGGTTTATGGGAAGCCAGAAGTACCTTTTGTACTGAGGAAGACAGATTATTCTGCTTGGCAATTACGGGAAGTGGAGGTGCCAAGTGGTCAGCTTGAGAGTTGGTAAGTTGGGATGGACCAGCCCCTGTGGATGAGACAAGAGCCCCAGAGATGGGTCCAGTGTACATGGACAGTGAACTAGGTGAGTCCAAAGAAAGGGGAACCAGACTTGATGGGGCCAATAGGGTGCAATGAAGATCTCTTTGTTTCTCAACCTTGGAGCTTTCTTAAAGAACTGGGGTATTAGGGGAATGGGAGGAAAGGCATAAAGCAGTCCTGGGGACCAATCACACAGAAGAGTATCTCTCAGAGACTCCCCCTGTGGGGGGATTAGATCCACAATCACACAATCATGTTGGAGCTCCTGGGAATGTGCATTGCTATCAGAAAGGGGTTGGAGGCAATCACCCACTGCCATATACTCATGGCTTCCCAACATAACAGATAGGATCTTGTTCCTCCCTGTATGTTGATGTACCAGATAATGGACATGTCTAATTGGATAGCAATTGCCCCCGACGGAAGGGCAGATTGGAATGCTTGCAATGCTAAAAGCACCACCCTCAGTTCTAGGACGTTGATATGCAAATTGGCCTCTAAGAGGGACCAAGTGCCTTGGACTGTCTTTCCTTGAAAATGCCCCCCACCCCAGACCATCAGGGATGCATCCATGGTCACTACAGCCTTGGGCTGAAGGGGTGAAAATGGATGACTCCATAACTCATCTTCTGGATTCATCCACCAATTCAGATCCAGCTTGCATCGATTTGTTATGCGGATTGGATAAGACATGGGGTGAGTTAACAGAGACCGCTGTGATGCTAGGAGCCATTGAAGCAGCCTCATGTGGAATATCCCAGGGTAACTAGGGTGCGACTGTCACTGCCATTGTAAGACTAAGCAAGCTGGGACTATGTCTTGAGAGAGTATCGCTTGGAGCCGTGACCTTAACCTTTGTAGTCTGTGAAGAGGTAGAGCAACCAGACAGGATTTCATGTCGAATGTTGCTCCAATAAATTCTAAGTTTTGAGTGGGTTCCATATTTGACTTTTCTTTGTTTATTGAAATACATAAGAGCTCTGCTAGTTCCAGAGTGTAGTATAAGGCGTGAAGCAGTAGATGCCTGGTGGGGGCTGTAAGGAGCCAATCATATAAATGTGGAAACACCTGGAATCCTTGCAGTCTCAGGTGAGCTGCTACCACTGCCATGCATTTGATGAACACCCTGAGGGCTGTGGTGAAACCAAAGGGCAGTGCATGAAATTGGTAATGACTGGCTCTAAGCCAGAAGTGGAGATATTTTCTGGAGTGTTTGTCCATTTTTATGTGGTAATATGCATCCTGAAGATTTATAGAGCACATCCAATTGTCTTTTTCCAGAAAAGGAAGGATACTCTGAACTGTGACCATTTGGAATTTTGTCTGTTTGACAAACTTGTTCAAGATACTGAGGTCTAGAATCTGCCTCCAGCACCCTGCCTTTTTTGGCACTAAAAAGAATTTTGAGTAAAATCTGGATCCTATTTGATCTGGTGGGACTGCTTGGATGTCTTTTTCTCTGAGCAGCTTTTGAATTTCTTGAGCTGCTTCATCCCTCTGACTGGGTGGAACATTGGGGATTTGCCTTTGAGGCCTTGGATAAAGATCGAAGGGTATATGGTAACCTCTGATAATTATTGTCTGCATCCAAGAATCTGATGTTATTGAATGCCAGGCCAAGTGGTGCAGAGAGAGCCTTCCCCCGACTGCCTCCAGAGGTAAGCAATCAGGCTGCTCCTCAGCAGCGCTGTTAGGGTTGCCCAGAGAAAGAATCTCTGGAATCCTGGATACACTCATCCCCTCTCCCACAGGAGGGGCATCTTCCTGACGAGTTCCCCCTTCTGCCCCGGGGAAAAAACTCACCATGTGTGTCCCGAAAAGGCCCTTGGGACTTCCTGAACCACATCTTCCCACTCCTCTGATTCCTGGAATAGGGTTGTTGAGGAACGGAAAAGTGTACACCCACAGCAGAAAGGGTCTTTCTGTCCTTTTCACACCTAGCTAATATGTTTTTAACATTTGGGCCAAACAATGAGGAAGCATCAATGGGAGCATTGATGAAGGAAGACTTGAAAAGGTCTGCAAAGTCACACAAGTGAATCCAGGCATGACTTCTCATGACAACACCTGCACCTGCTGCTCTGGCTGCCCCTTCAGTTGAATATGCAATCAACTGAATGGAGATGTTAGAGATAGATTCTAGGATCGCAAGCTGGGAAGCAAACTGGTTACGTACCTCATCAGACACTGCTCCTGCTAGGGTTCCTGAGAGTTCAGTGATCAGGTCCCTTTGAAGACAGGTAAAATATGCCAGACAATTCAATGACCGAATGGCAAAGATCATTGAAGCATAAACCCACTTGCATAATCTGTCCAATGTCTGAGACTCTTGGTTTGGAGGATGGATAGTAGAACTCTCCTCTGCAACTTCCGTCTTTGTGGCCGCCGCCACCACCACATCATCTACCGCTAAACCCTTGGAATAGTGGGGTTGATCCTCTTGGGGGGAGAGTATTTTGTCTGGTCTCTGGGGATTGGCTCTACAGTGTTAGGGGCCTTCCAAGCAGGCTGCACGATGAGCTTGACTAACTCATGTGCAGGCGGGGTCACCCAGGAAGTCAAAGGTTGCACACGGAAAGCCTGCAAGAAAACAGATTCCTCAGAGGAAGGGTTGGTGGGCTTCCAGTCACCCCTCTTCTTTAAGATTTCTAGGATGTTTCCAAAGGAGACATCTTCAGGGGGCAACCGTGGGGACCCTTCCCCTTCAACAAAGTCTGTATCTTCGGTGAGAGATTTTTCCGGAGAATCAACGTGCTTCCTCTTGCACGAACTTTTACAGGGCTCATCATGGGGGAGGTCTGAAGAGGACTCCAAAAAGAGGGCACCCTGCAGTAGGGTTTCTTCCTGATCCTGTGCCCGCTACTCCAGTGTAGTAGACTGTGACAGCTGTGAACCAGAGGGCACATAGATATGATAGTCTGACGTCAAGTGTGCCAACTGTGAGCCTGCTGAGGTGAGCGCTCTCTCCACAGTCTGAAAGGCAGGCTGACCTGAATAGGGATGGGAGCCTGGAACCAAGAATGACAACATCGGAGCTGGGGTCACACCCTGCGCCAGTGGGCCCACCACCAGAAAAGGAGCTGTCAGATGGCTCGGAACTGTCAAAGCAACCGGAACCATAGGCAGCGCAGTGGAAAAAAATTGGTGCCATACTAGGGATTTCAGAGCCGACAGCCAAGTCATGGTCTCATGGGGGGGGGGTCAGACTGAGCTGAGGTCCATAGATTGGGTTCCGACACCAAGGTGAGATCCATCATTCATACTGAAGAAGTTGGCACCAAGAGAAGCATCGGCATTGAGGGCTCCAAATCCTGTGGGTAGATCAAAGGAGGAAGATAAGTTGGAGTCTGTGAGGAAAAACCCTCAGCTCTGGGTGGGATGGAGGTCCTAGATGGGGTTGGAATACCTCTGGCTGCCAAGACCTGATCCACCAGTCTAACTACATCAAGCTCCAAAAGGCTCCTGGTGGAACAAATAGACATCCCAGAGGGAGATTCAGGATGATCAATAAATGGACTAAGCTGCTGACCAACAAAGGGGTCAATGGATGGGGAATATCTAGTCCTGGGTAGGGATTTGGCCTTCGGCACTGTACCAAAAACTTGTGTTGGGGTGGAAGTGAGCAATTTTGTAGGGGAAACTATTATTGGTGCCAAGAGAGTTTGAGGTATCATGGCAACTTTAATCAGTTTCATGGATATGGACAGCACCATGGAAGGGGTCATAGACTCTGGTGCTGAGACAATTGTGCCAATTTTAATTGTTTAGGCTTCGGATCCATGGAAACCTGGCCTTTGGATGATTTTGGTTTATGAGACTGAGGAGCCACTAGAACTGAGTGCCTCCTCTTCTTTGCTTCTTTCTTAGGAGGTTTTGACACCTCTGCCTCAGGCAAAGCCTCCAAAATGGCGGTCTTTAACAACCTCTTTAAAATCAATTTGTTTTTACATTCTGCCAGGGTCTGGGCACTAAATCCCTTACAGAGCTCGGATGGAGGCTGGATTTGTAAGTGCAGCACTCCTAAGCAGTACAAGCAGAAAAGATGCCCATCAAAGTTGGACATCTTCCTGCCACATTTGTCACATTGTTTAAATCCTGTGGTACCCTTTTTGTCAGCTGTTATCAGATAATCACAGAAAAAGAACAGCCATTCATGTGATCACACACTCACTTACCCAATAACGGGGAAAAAACAAAGCAAGTGAAAGATTTTTTTTTTTTAAACGTACCAACAATGATAGTACCTAGAAGGGTAAAGAGAAGGAAAGAAGAAAGGCTAAAGAATACCAATTAAGTTATTTGAGAATTACCAGAGGTAAGAGGGAATGGAAGGGCCTATACCAACTATGGTAAGGAAGAAAATACCAAAAAGATAGATAAAACAACACTCACACACTAACTCAGTAATATAAATTAAAGCAAACAAGAACTATCAAGAGGGAGCCTATAAGGGAGAAAGATTATTGAGAAATTAAGAAAAATATAAACAGCTTGAGAGCATCTAGAAACTCTACACGGCAAATGAGATCTGGGGGGAAGGGAAGAGAGGCACTATGGGTAACCTTAGCTCGAGAGTTTCTGGTTGGCGTGAGCTTGGTACAACAGCTGAGTCAGTTCAGAGGATGGAACCGGAAACCCCATCTGTCATAAATCAATGAAGATTGACAACATAAGATCAAATGTTTCATTTAATGGACAATAGACTTGGTTCTCCTCAGCCAGCATGTCATCAAATTTAAATGTTTGACAAAAATACATAAAAAGACCAGTACAATTGTGGGGGGGGGGGGGGACTAACCTCTGTCTACTCTAGCTGTAGTTTAAAGTATACGATGTTTCACTGAGGAAATAGCACCTCACTTTTTCACCCTGAACATTTATCTAGTAGCTTGTTTTTCACTCTGTACACTTATTTAGTAGCTTGGTCACTTTCTTATTTTGAACATTGTGGCATTAGGCCTTTGCTTGTCTTCACTTGGTCTGCATCAGTTCCTATCTGACTCTATGTGCTCTTAGAACTTACAGCTGATATGTAGTAGTCATATAGGGCCTTTACCAATCCTCAATAGCCATATGGCAATCTCAGTTAATGCAATTAATGGAAAAGAGTAAAGAAACATGACTTCTTGGGAATCCAAATGGTGACAATGTGTTTTTTTGAAGCTGAAATGCAAAGAGTAGCAGTAGAAATGGATGATACGTTATTCTTGGATTTCCTCATAGCTTTCTGGACACATCAATAACAGAACACATGACTCATTTCAGAATGTAGTGATGCCCTAATGACTGCTGACTCATACAGCAAGTTCCTCTCCTACAGCACCCACATAAATAGCTGTTAAGATAATCAGAGGTCCTCAAAGGATAAAGATTAAACAATTACAATAATGGCATGAATCAAAACATCCTGGTAATGCCTGTACATAACGTCCATAATCAGGAGCAGGACTACTCATAACATAATGAAGATATTAGGGCTTGTTTCTAGTATGGCTGCATATCGACTCGTGTTCTTTTCAAGACCACAGCCATTTCTGGTATCTGCAAATCACAGTTAACATAGCTCATAAATGATTGATGTGCAGAGAGACTCGGATTCTTTGCAGTACCTGGCTATGTGCTGAGAATAAATTTCATCAGACAGTTTAACATCACTGACTTCGGAGAAAAAACCCTTAGTGTAACATATTGACATGCTTCTTGCATAGTCAGACTTCCCACAAATGAACCGCAGCATGACTTCTAAATGTATCTGTTCATTCTTTACACCTGAATACAGATAATCTCACTAAAAGTTTTATAATAAACAGTTCTAAATGTGAATGCCTCTGAGCATAAGCATTTTCATCAACACATGCATTATTTTTCCCTTTCTTGTGTTTTTACATATTTTAAGGCCATTCTTAAAAAAAAAAACTGCAAATACTTGTTTAACCATTTCTAAGGAATCAAACTACATTTTAAGTGGTTAAATATCTGTCAGGTACTTTTATATCCAGGAAATGTATGTGGGGCTGCTACTACATTTTAGACTCAGTGAGTCAAATCTCTTAAACAGAAGCTCTGAATAAATCGTTGAGATACATTTTATGGTATGGTGCATCGCTCATCTCTTAGTTATTGTACTTTTATATTTAAGACATATAGTGATACAGAGGGCCAGTTCATTTACGTGAACTTTTCTACATATTACTAGTTTATGTGAATTACCATACCCACATTACACTTCAGCTTATGCGATTAATATATCTGAATGCTATCACACAGAGATATAGTCACATTTATCAGGGCTACCTCTCCTGAAGCAATACACCACTGTTCTTCCTGGGGTACTACACTGCATGGAAATAAGGGTACCACTAAGAATATGAACATATGAATCAAAATAAGGAAAATGGCCAAGCCTATTAAACCCATGAACTAGGCCATATATGCAGCTGCCCCTCCCCTTCCCACCTATCTCTTTAAAATCCATCTGCTGACCCCAGCCTTCCACTTTATTTGTTTTATTTTTTCGAATGTGCATTACATCCCTTCTTCATTCTGACAGCCATACCCAGTGTCTCACATCCTACACCGGCTTTAAAGTACTTCATATGCCCACTGTAGATGTTTGGAGGTATACCTGCAGTGGATCAGTGCCACATCCTGCCCCCGCTATACAGTACTTCATATACCCACTGTAGATGTTTGGAGGTGCACCTGCAGTGGATCAGTGCCACATCCTCCCCCTGCTATACAGTACTTCATATGCCCACTGTAGATGTTTGGAGGTGTACCTGCAATGGATCAGTGCCACATCCTGCCCCCGCTATACAGTACTTCATATGCCCACTGTAGATGTTTGCAAGTGGATCAGTGCCACATCCTGCCCCCACTATAAAGTACTTCATATGCCCACTGTAGATGTTTGCAAGTGTATCTGCAGTGGATCAGTGCCACATCCTGCCCACGCTATACAGTACTTCATATGCCCACTGTAGATGTTTGCAAGTGGATCAGTGCCACATCCTGCCCCCGCTATAAAGTACTTCATATGCCCACTGTAGATGTTTGCAAGTGTATCTGCAGTGGATCAGTGCCACATCCTGCCCCCGCTCTACAGTACTTCATATGCCCACTGTAGATGTTTGGAGGTGCACCTGCAGTGGATCAGTGCCACATCCTTCCCCTGCTCTACAGTACTTCATATGCCCACTGTAGATGTTTGCAGATGTACCTGCAGTGGATGAGTGAAACAGCAAACTGCATTGTCCAAACAGCAGAGTATTAGGAACATCAAAAATATCGCTACTCCCTAAAGCATAACAGTGGTAATCTAAGGCTCTTGTCTTCTCCTTTTGCCATAGAATAGCAGAGAAGTTAGAGGAAAAATCAGCATTAGGGGATGGAAAACTTGATGGTTGTGAGTGGGAGGGAGAAAGGGTAAGCCAAAAAATTATGTAAAAATATATGAAATAATTTTCCACACCTGCAATACATTTTTATTGCTGTTCCTTATCTTGTTATACAGCATTATATAGTGTATAGCATTATATAGTGTTTTGTTCCTTTCTACAGTAAGCCTCAAAACCACTCAGTCCTTACAAATATTTGCAGGAAATGTAAACAGAGCTGAGAGCAAGGTGACCAACGGTCCCAGTTTTTCCAGGACAGTCTCAGTTTGGAAGTCTCTGTTCTGGAATCCCAAACGTTGTCTTTGGGATGCAGAAATGCCCTGGTTTAGTCTGAATGGTTTCCGGCATTCATAGTGCTGCTTCAGTGAGTGAACCAAAATAAAGACTTCAGGCAGTTTCGTGGATGAGAAAAGATTCTGTTAGGTCCACAGTCAGAATATAGACAAGGCAGGTGGTGGGAGAGTTATATCCATGATAAGAAGAGCTCCTTTAGTAGTCCAAGAAGAAAAATATAAGCTGGCAGGTATGTATCGATCTGTGTCTATTGAATGGCAGACTAGATTATTTTAGCAAATGTTTACTTGCCCCCAAAAACAAATTTAAATGAAATAAAACGAGTGTTGCAGACTGATAGGTATGCAAACCTCTTGATGCTGCTGCCAGGGAGCACTCTCACTCATCTCTGACACATGCATACACACAGACACACACACACACACACACACACACACACACACACACACACACACACACACACACACACACACACACACACAAGTCACTTCCTCATTCATACATGCATTCACTCACACACGATCGCACTCACTCTCCCGACCTCTCACACACACAGTCACTCCCTCGTTCATACATGCAATCACTCACCCATCGCTCTCACTCTCCCAATTTCTCACACACACACATACACACTCACACACACACACACACACACACACACACACACACACACACGCACACACACACACTCATTTCCTCATTCATACATGCATTAACTCATGATTGCTCTCACTCTCTCCCAATCTCTCACATACACAGTCTCTCACTCTTACTCTCTCTCTCAATCACACCTCTTAACCATAGTTCTCAGATTTTCACAGAATGTCCAGATTGTTGCTGTTGCTACCCACGGTGGTGGTGCTGCGGTGGCATTGTCACCTCACAGTAAGACGCTGTCCGGTTCGATTCTCAGCTAGAGCGTCTTCTGCGTGGAGACATGCGTGAATGGGCATACCTTTGTTGAAGGTTGTGCGTCAGGGCTGGTAACTCGGCACGTAAAAATCAACTACCAATCATTAGCGAACCGGAGTTCCGCTGTGGCAACCCCTAACCGGGAAAAGCCGAAAGAAATATTTTAAGTCTGTTGCTCATAAAACTTGTGATTTTCTTGTAAGTCATTAAGGGTTGAAGTCACTAAATAATTAGATGCTTGAGCGTCATAACCTTCAGGTAATTCATGTTAACACAACACCTTTTATTCTAGCAACTTTCTAAGTTTACATTAGCATTATTTAAAATGTATCCATATTTTTGGGCCTTTGTCCCCCCATTATTTTTGCTTTGTCCAGATTTCTTGTTCTGGAAACTTGAGAGGTATATTCTTAACTGTACAGATTTTTGCAGAATGTCTAGATTTTTGCTTAATATTTTTGGTTCATTTCTCATAAAATTATGGTTTTCTAGCAAATAGTTGGCAAAGCATTGAGTGTTTAAGTCAGAAAATATTGACAGACATTTGAGTTTCAGACTTAATACCTTTCAGAAAATTTATGCTAATGTAAAAATTCTATCAACTTTCTAAGTTTGTAAAAGCAATATTTAAAAAGTGTCCCTATTTTTGGTCCTTTGCCCCCCCCCCCCCATTATTTACTGCTATGTGACCCTTCCTCACCGAGTATTACACCGTGTGGATTCCATTGAGTGTATTCTGTATAACAGACACATTGGTAATGAACAGAGAAGAAAATTATTTTCTCAGCAAATTACCCATATAGTCAATTCCCTTGGTGTATAGCATACATCTCAGCTGTCCAGAATGTCCAGATTTTTGCCTCATATTTTTGGTCTTCATCTGATCCTCATAAAAAAAATATGTTTTTCTGGTAAATTACTGAGGACTGAACCAAATAAATAATGTCATACCTTTGAGTTGTAGGCTTCATATCCTTCAGAAAATGCATGCTAACATAAAATCCTGTTATTCTAGCAACTTTCTAAGGTTAAAAAAGGAATATTTAAAATCTGTCCCCATTTTTGTAAAGACGTCCCCAGAATCTTTGAATTTAGTGTTGCAAGGCATGTTCCACATGTAGGGCGCAGGGATTAGTGTAGGGCTGTAGGCCTATAAATAGGCTGCAGCTTAAGTCTCCCGGTTTAAGTCGTGTAACAAAATGGTAAACTTGGCTAAGAGTGACAATCGATACTGGAAAAATCATTAAGTACAAACCCAGATAAGAGCCTCCAGTTGCCTCATTTTCACTTGTGTCAGGCGTACTGTAGCCTTATTTGATCAACTGTCAAGATCTTTCTTTGCTGTAGGGATATGAAAAATGTCTCAACTGGCAAACTGCTCTACAGAAGACAAATCAGTAGCATCACAGGCAGTGGTTTCACTTTAATGTTTGCTCCTTCATAGCCAAGCAAGTCCCAGCCTTACTTTCCCTCTGTGCATCCTAGAAGAAATCAGACATCATTTATAGATTCATAGGTGAATACTAGGCTAACTGCCCTGAAGGGCCATTTTAAGCCTAGCCAATAACCCAAGGTCAGAAAAAAATCCTGTATATTGTGTCTATGAGGTTAAGACCTTAATCATTGTGACTAACCCACTCCTTGAATATTAATATAATAATTATGCATGTTTACCTTGGGGGCTTAAATATATGAATCCATTTATGAACTGGACATGGTTATTATAAACCTTCACCCTGAAGGCTGACTGTGTAAACACCACAATAAGCCCTATTCAGACATAACTGTAAGATGAAGGTGGTTCATAAGGTAGCAGTTCAGCCCAAAATAATGAAAGATGTAGAAACTACAAGCAAATAGGAGCCCTTATAAAAACAGGTTCATAACTTTTGTAAGTACTAATAACCCAAGTCCAAACATTACATATACTAACCTTAGGAACCTACTTCATGAACTATGGAATGAATGCTGTGCAATTCCAACCCAATACAAGGTTCCTTATTATCTATGCTAAGTCATTGTTTTCTGAAAACAAAATTAAGTAAGAAGATGCAATAGAGCAGCAAGTCTGTTTTCTGTCCTAATGCTATTACACTCTGCAACACAGAAGATCTTTATTGCGTATATCAGCTTATTTCGATACAATCTTATAACATTCTGTCCATAAAAATGACATCACATGTACGTATGTCTCTTTACATTAAGTTAGAGTTGTAATATATTTGTAATTAAAAGCAACAACCATATATGCATAGAGTTGTAACTGGGCTGTACCAATAAACTCCAAAGTTCACAAATATAGTAACTATAACAGTAGATGTTCTAATAGACCACTATTGCAATAGCCTAAATTGCATGGATTATATCCTGCCAAGGATATGACCACCAGCCAGCATTCAAAGTTTCATGGCAACTTCTGTTTACCCAAACCATAGTGGAGTTCGAGGAAAGCGGTATAAAAGCAGTGGTTAGGGCATCAAAACCTTCAGAAATTTCTTGCCTCAAAAAGAGAAGCTCTGAAAGATAAATGCTAGAAAGGAACACAAATAGACGAAAGCAAAATTAAACAAAGGAGTATATACATCTACACCCTGGTAATAAATTTTAAACAAAACAAGGGGTGTTGGGAGGGGACAGCTACTGAAACATGTATTGTTATGGTAAGTTTATTTACACAACTGTACAATGTTCAACTTGCAGATCACTGTTACTGTAGCCTAAAGTGTGTGGGCAAATTACCAAATCTTAAGGTTATATAAGGAGGTGGAAGGAATTTAAGAAACCAGGAGCCCCAAGAGAATAGTCCTAGCAAGGCCTGTTCTAGACCTGGAAAAGAAAGTTGCAGCCTCTAAAATACTTTTAGAGTCCACTCCTTTCCAAAAATCCACAGAAGAACCCAAAGCCCTGGTACAGTGAGCCCCAAGCCTGCCTGGAAGTGGTTTGTTAAGGTAAGAACAGCAGAAAGAAATAGCATTTGACAACCATCTAGAAATTGTCTACACTGACACTGGCTGTCCTTTTTTTGTACCTTCATAGGAAACAAATAGCTGCCAGCCACCCTGAAGGATTTGCTCTGTCTAAGTAGTATCTGAGCTGCCTGTAGACATACAGAGTATGTAAGACCCCCCCCCCCTTGTTTTTAGCATCTGGAAAGAATACAAGAAAATTAATAGACTGGCTCAAGGTAGACTCTGGAAAACTTTATGCATAAAAGAAAGATGTATTCTCAAAGAAACCCTATCTTTGAGGAAAATGAGGTAGGCTTGACTCACCATAAGAGCTTGTAACTTACATACTCTTCTGGCAGAAGTCACAGTAATGAGTACATTTTCCAAGTCAATAACCTCAAATCAGCTGGTTAGCTGGATCAAACAGAAGCAGTGTTACTATTTCAAGCATAAAGTTAAAATCCCAAAGAGGAGCCTCCTGTTTTCTAGGTGGACAGATATGTAAAAATCCTTTCATAATCTACTTTTCTTGTGGACAGGAAGAAAGGGGGATCTATAGAACAAAAATGACTCTTAAAGGAAGACTAACAAAGGTTATAGGATAACAACTCACACAAATATTCTAGAACCATAGGTTTTAGATAAACTCACTAAACTAATGTCCAGATTTTTGCCTTATATTTTTGGTCCGTTTTTTCATAAAATTGTGACTTTCTGGCAAATTAGAGGCAAATCATTAAAGATTGAAGTTAGAAAACAATGACAGACATTTGAGTTTCAGACTTCATACCCTTCAGAAAATTAATGCTAATGCAAAACCTGTTATTCTATCAACTTTCTATGTTTGTAAGAGCAACATTTAAAAATTGTCCCTATTTATGCCATTTTTTTCATGGCTTTGCCCAGATTTCTTACTCTAAGAGGTTGAGAGGCATGTCACTGACAGAACCCACACTGTGAAAGCAGCAGACTCCAAATCCGACTTCAGACCAATGACAAGTGGAGTACCACAGGGTACAGTCCTGGGTCCTCTCCTGTTTGGTATCTACTTTTCTGAAGTACAGGCTAACATAAAAGGTATTTGGCTAAAGACGTTTGCAGATGACTGCAAACTAGGAGCCATGATTGAAACTCTTAATGATGTAAACATCCTGCAAAAGGGCCTCACTGAGACAGATGCCTGGTGTCAAAGCCATGGCCTCAAGCTCAATGCGAAACAATGCATTGTCATCCCCTTTGGTAAAAACTCTGTACCCATGAGCTACCACACAGGTGGTAGTCTACTTAACACCAAAAGTGTGATAAGAGACCTTTGGACACAGGTAGACAGTAGTCTTTCCTTTGATAATCACATCACCACAGTAGTCAGGAAATCCTCCTACACAGCACACCTCATCACAAAAGGTTTCTCATTCAGGAAAAAAAGAGGTTATTGTTCCCCTCTACTCATCACTCATTAGACCAATTAGAGAGTAGAACGCCCCTTTTGGTATGTACCACACAAGACATCTACAACAACTGGAAAGGCCGCAGAAATACCTCACAAAGAGGATTACCGGCCTCAAACAGATGCCCTACGCAGACCGTCTCAAAAAACTCCAGCTTCACTCTGTCACATATCGCCTACTCAGAGGTGATCTCTGCCTAACATACAAAGCTATGTCAAACCCAGAGCTGTTGGACATGCTCCACTTAAAGAAATCCCAATCCTTCCGAGCTACATGCTCTAGGGACCTAAACCTTGTCACCACAATAAACAGAACATGCTGGAGAGATAGATTTCTGTCCCTGAGACTTCCCATACTCTGGAACAAACTACCTATCTATATCAAACAAAGCTCCTCATTAGCACTCTTCAAAAAAAATCTTGATGATTGGATGGGAAATAGGAAATTCACCCAGGGGATCACCTCTGTGGCTCTGCTCGACAGGGGCACAGGAAAATAATTTTCTTGGGTGGCAAAAGCCAGGGTACCTTTTTGGCTAGGCTTATATAGGCCCTAGAGCCACTAGCCTAGTACCTACCTATGAACCTATCCGGTTCTTAAAAGAGTCTTGGTTCTGAATGTGGCAAAAATGTTTAAATTCTTTCCACTTACGCATATAATTTCCAAGTAGCAGGTTTTTATCCTCTTTAAGTACCTGTTGCATATCCTAAGAAAATAAAGAGGCCTAAAGGGTATCAAAACTCTATCATCTGGGTAGTCAAATGGTATGTTTTCAAACTGGGATGTATTAAACAACCCCAATCTTGTGTGAGTAAGTCCAGTTCATAAGGAAGCCTGTTTTAACTGCCCTTGGTCATTTTCAAAAGAAGGGAGAGCCACTGTTGCCATTGCCAAAAGGGAATCACCACCACTATCATTTGGGATTCCCTCTGACTCTTTAGAAGAACCCAGGATAACAGTGGAAAGAGTGGAAAAGAACAAAGGGACATTCATATCCATGGAAATGAAAAAGTATCTGTTTTCTAGGCCTGTTTGTGAGGAATCTTGGAGCAGATGTTCTTTAACTGTCTATCTGAAAGGAGGCAAACAGATCTGTTTGAAGTATTCCCCATAGCTGGATCAATTCCTGGAAGCCTCAAGCATGTACTTCCCATTTGTGAGGGGATGTTCCAGTCCTGCTCAGCTTGTATGCTACAGTGTTGTGCTCTGACAGAATGTGTGATGCCTAAAGAATCAAACTGACCTGATTAGCCATCTCCCAGGATATACATCTTTTAAGTCTAATATTACCATGAAGTTGAGGGGAAGGTATACGTGGAAACCAAGTTTGTAGGAATAACATTTTGAACTTTGGGACCTTGACAAAAAGAGTGAGACAAGTTTCCCCCTTTTTGTTGGCACCAGAAAGACCTTTGAATAAAAAGCTTTGCTTATCTGATCCGAACACACAAGTTCTACAACCTCCATGAGACATTTGCTCCAAAATTGTAGGAAACAGGGATGTTTGATTTGCAGGATGAAAATGAGGTACCATAAGGGTGATTCTCATTTGTCTGAAATAATCTAATGCTACTGGGGAAGATGAAGGCCTATACTGAGGGAAAAATCTAAAGGGTTGCCAGACTAGGAAGGGGGGGTTGTTGTGGGGACAAGTAGTCATTCTGACCTTTTGAACTATCCCAGACTCATTGCCATTGCTTTTTTTAAACTTCTGTTTGTTACAACTTTCCTGTGACCTGAACTGTAAGATTTTTTACTGAACGTAGAAAATGAGGGTTGAAAAATGTAACCTATTGAATCAATTTCCCTCATTTCATCAAATCTTTTTAGGACCTCAGCAGCAAAAGGGCCAAATAGAACACCTTTGTGAAAGGGAGAATTTAAAATATCAGCATTAACATCTTTTGATAAGTTTTGAAAACATAACCAAGAAAATCTCATAACTGATATAGCTAGACCCAACACAATTTGGCTTTGTGAAAGGGAGATCATGCCTGCTCAACCTGGTTGACTTCTTTGAGTCATTCACCAGGGCTGTGGATGAAGGTAAAGCAGTGCATACAGCCTACTTCGATCTGGCCAAGGCCTTTGATACCATTCCTCACTCGGGAATTATTGATAAACTCACCAAACTAGGCACAAAGTCCTATATCACTAGGTGGGTTGCAAACTGGCTCACAGAAATAACACACAGTGTGAAAGTAGCGGACTCCAAGTCAGACTGCCGAACAGTCAGGAGTGGAGTCCCACAGGGATCGGTCCTGTGTCCTCTCCTGTTCGGCATATACTTCTCAGAAGTTCAGGCCAACACAAAAGGACTCTGGCTGACCAAGTTCGCAGATGACTGCAAGCTGGGAGCCATTATTAACTTTTCAAGTGATGCAGACATCCTACAGAAAGGCCTCACTGAGATGAATGACTTGTGTCGAAACCATGGCCTTACGCTTAACACCAAAAAATGCATCATCATCCCCTTTGGTAAAAACTCAGTTCCCACTAATTACCACACCGATGGGAGCCCACTGAACACTAAAGGTGTTATAAGAGATCTGGGGATGCAGATTAACAGCAACCTCTCCTTCGACAACCACATTTCCACTGTGGTCAGAAAGTCCTTCTATGTGGCACATCTCATTACCAAGGGTTTTGCATCCAGGAAGAAAGAGGTCATCGTCTCTCTCTACTCTTCCCTCATTAGACCAATCATCGAGTATAATGCCCCATTTGGCATGTACCTCACTAGACACCTGCAACAGCTGGACAGGCCACAGAAGTACACCATGAAGAAGATCCTAGGAATTAGACACATGTCCTACATGGACAGACTCAAAAGACTCCAGCTATTCGCTGTCTCATATCGCCTACTTAGAGGCGATCTCTGCTTGACTTACAAAGCCATGTCTGACCCAGCTCTGTTAGAAATGCTACATCTAAACAAATCCCAATCCCTCTGCATCACACGCTCCAGAGACCTCAACCGCATTACCACAATCAACAGAACATGCTGGAGGGACAGGTTCCTCACCCAGAGACTGCCCATGGTCTGGAATAGACTTCCCATATATGTCAAGCAGAGCACCTCACTGTCCCTCTTCAAGAGAAATCTTGATGAGTGGATGGGTAATAGAAAGTTCACCCCAGGGATCACTCCAGTGGCTCTACTTGATAGACACACTGGGAACTAACGTCGGGCAGCACAATGCCAAGGCACTTCTATGGGCTAGGCTTGTAAAGGCTCCAGGGCCATTAGCCTAGTACACACCTATGAACCAGTAGCAGCAGCAGCTCTGGATACAGCATCAGCAGAATCATATGAGCACATTAAGGAGTGTTTGTTTACTCAAGAAGAGGATACAACTGCGGAATTTAATGAAGTTTTAACCTCTGAAGAAGAAAGGTTAACAGTTAGCCTTCTCATATTCTCAAAAGAATCTAAGAAGAATTTTTAACGTGTGAGCCTGGCAGTTCAGAATTCTGACAGCTAAGGAAGTGAAGTACAAACTTTCTTCCCAAATCTATCAAAAGCTTTCCCATCCATGTCAGAGGGAATGGGTTTTGCATTTACATATTTGGTGGAAAATGGCTTTGATAAAGAAATAACTGCAGGACCCGATATGGTATTAGAAAACAGGTACTTTTGTGTCTGAGGTAATTTATATAGACTATCATACTTTTCTTTTTAGAAAAACGAGGTTGACTGTCAGGCATACTCCAAGCTGTCAAGAAAACAACCTCTAAAAAACATGAGACGCAGCTGAAAGCTGAGGAAAACACAGTTGTAATGATTTATAAAACTTTTGCAGGGAGATAGGATTTTCATTCTGTTCCCATTGAAATGCATTTTTTCATTTTAGTAATAGTTTCAGAAAGATAACTCTTTTGGAGGGAAATCTAAAGAAAGACTTTCCTCAGATTCAGAATCTTGTTCTTGAAGAGACTTCACTGAAGAAAAATACATGCTTTCCATTCCCCATTGTTCAAACTGGGAATCAGTGTCAGAGTGTGAGGGAAATATTTTACTTTTCCTGTTTGGAGTCAGTGAAGAAACAGGATGTAAAACATTAAAATTTACAGTAATCCCTTAGCAAATCTCAGCAAGTTTTCCCAGTTCACAGTTAAAGAAACAGAAGAAACATTTTTAACTTTCTGCTTTCTTTTCCTGGGAGATGCCTTGAAAAAGGCCAATCCATGTCAGGGGTACTAGCTCAGGAATCAGACACCCTGGCCTAATTATGCATTAAACTTTCATTTGCTCCTTTCCCTGTGACTGCCAAGAGTGGTTCTCCCATGCTTGGTGAGGACAACCCTACAGCCTCACAGGACGTATTTATCTCTCAGAAGTTAATGGTTTCCTGAGGATTTACATGTTTGGTAGAAAATGGCTTTGATAAAGAAATAACTGCAGGACCTGATAATATGTTATGAGAAAACAGGTACAGGTTACTATCTGAGAAAAGTCTTTCTTTAGATTTCCCTCCAAAATAGCTGTTTTACTAATGCAGGAATGCTTAAGGAGAGGTGAATTTAAAACAAAAGATGAAAGGTTAATATTGGTGGCCCAAGACAGTGGACTATGCACATGTTGGTTTTTAAAGTCCATTGAATATGTGGGAGAAACAGACAAATGTAGTTTTGTAAAATAGAACTGGAAACAGTCACACATCTTGTAGCTGGTTGTGATATACTAATGGCAGAAGGCTAGTATACTGAAAGGCATAATATTGTGGCAAGACTGTTGCATTGGGGATTGTGCAAACATTATCGTATTGAAGTTTCTGAAAAACATTGGAAACAAGAACCACAAAGGATCATAGAGAATGATGACATTTATATCACATGGGATCACCCACTACCAACAGTTCAAAAAATAGAATAGAGAAAACCAGATATAGTAGTCCATGAAAAGAAGACAAAAGTAGCATTGATTATTATAATTGCTACACCCAGTGACTACAGTGTCTTACGTACAGAGAGACACAAAGTCATAAAGTACCAGGATTTGCAGACAGAAATGAAGGCAGTGTGGAGGGATACCCAGACAGATCCAGTAATAGTAGGGGCAACAGGTCTTATAAAAAAGTATTTACAATCATACTTGGATATGTTACCACTATTGTTATGTGGACTTTGTCTAGAAGGTCTTTGTGGTTTAGGAAGGTTACATGTAAGTGCCTCAGCAAATGTAGGTCTGTATGTCTGCTTTGAATTGTGCATGATGGGTGCAGCATGTGTGCTACTGACAACCTTAGTGACATTAGGAGTACGTGCTTTCCCTCCAGTGACATTGCGTAAATACATCTCTCACATACCATATCAGTTTGTTTGAGAATGAACTGGTTGTCGGTAAACATGAGGCAATTTCTAAATTGCCTCAGGATGCCCATATCCACCAACCAGTAATAGAGACAGTAGGAAAGTTCATATCCATGCCAAAAGACCCTTTTTTATTGATTAGACAGTTGGAGTGAGAATAACAATCACTGCCAGGAGTATTCGGTTTGCAACTATGTGGACAGTAATTGTCACTGTAAACTAGTTGTCCTGTGTGCAGCTAGGTATTGGAAAAATTTCAGTTGCGCTTTTACAGGAAAAATGTCAATCAAGGTGTCTGACTCTGTACAGAACACTGCCAATCACTTGAGGGGAAACTAATACATAGACCCTGAAAATTAAACGATGAAGTATTTAGGCAGATATTCAGAAGTTAGAAACAAATCAAGTAGTACTTACTGAAAACAAAGAATTAGCTTGTCAAGAATGATGAAAAGAGGGGAGTCGCATGAATGGCTACTGCCTGGCTACTACTAATGCTGGTCTCACCACAGCTTCACTCTGTTGGGATACAATGCTCCTTTGCTTCTTCTCTCACCAGAAGCAAAATGTTACCACCAATCCCAAGAAGAGAAGCAGGCCACAGCCTGTTTGGTGATCCATGGTCTTGTCCCAAATGATGCAAGGATCTGTAGGCTTGTAGCCTTTTTCCTGCTAGATGCCTCAAATACCAACTATACCAATCAGGTACGGTAAGCACAGACACTCACTCTCCAACCAGAAACAGTCAAGAATCAATGCACTCTGCTCCTTCTCTCACCAGGATCAGAATACAAGCACATATTCCAAGCTGTCATCTATAAAACAGTTATTGGGCTTTCTGGTGATCAGCATTCTCCAGGAAATATTGTCCCTGTACTCCTTCTCTCACCAGGGGAAAACAGAAGCACTAATCCTAAGATGACTACTGAGAGGCAGAATGTGGGCTCTCCAATCACTGGTGGTCTTGCAATAGATGTTTAAAAGTAAGATGAAAAAAATGCTTATCCTAAACACTGCAGTGTTCACTAAGCAGATATGAAAGTGGGTAACTTAAGTTTTAGCTATCTAAAAAGTTACATTTTAGTGAAGAGCCACTATTTTTAAAAGAGCAAGATAGAATGAAATGGGGTGGGCACTATGGAATACAATAGGATGGCCAATAAATTTAAATAGTTGAAGGGGACCGATTTCACAAAATGATAATCCTGTGCTTACTCACACCAGCCAGTGAAAGGAGAGAGGGAGTGAGATATATGGTCAAATTAACATAAGTGACAGGTAACTAGAAAGACAGTGGTGTTTAAGAACACAACAGCAACAGGGTGGGAGGCTGGGGAAAAATTCTGTCTGACTCACAAGAGACAGAGCTATGGTCTCTTTTCAAGTTTTAGTATGCAGTTAAAAGCAGAATACAAGTAAAACACAGTGTAAAGAAAACAAATCACAGTATACAAAATAGAAAAAGGCAATAAAGTAATACAAAGTACAAGAAATAAAAAGCAAACTAACCTTCCTCTCACAGCAAGCTGTGGCAGAGTCTGAGTGAGTCTTTCCAGTAAATAATTTGTCAATGTCAAATGTTAGTTTTCACTCAAGCTGAACTGCAACAATATTAGTTAAATTTGCATGGTCAATTAAATGAGACAACTGGCAAGTAGAAACTAAGACACTAATCTTTCAGATCACTAAAAAGAGTACTGTTTGGAGTTTTAGAGTGATGTCTCTGAAATGCTGATAGCAGTATGGAAAATGCAACAGCAACACAGTGCCTAAAAGGAACTGTCGGAGCATCATATAAGAAATGGGAAACTAGAAAGGATTGTCATATAGTTTATTCTGGAAAAGTGTACTCTGTATGACAGAATGGAAGACCAAGAAAACCCCAGCCAGAGCTGCAACATTATATTTACAGTATAAATGAGTGGAATAAGACATTATCTCCATTCTAAATGGTGTTCTGATTCAGATCCCACGTATCCAAAAGTTGATGCTGCCTTGAATACAGCAAACTCACAGGGTGCTAAATGCAATATCAAACAACAGAAGCCGCCCACCAAAGATTGATTACAGTGTTTTTTGGTTCTTACAGCAAGAAAAAAATTGGTACAAGATATGTAATTAATGCTATCTGTTGTAGAAATTCAAAGACAGAATACGTCTTACAGTGAGTATTCAGTGGCAGTGATGGAGAGAACAAAATCTTTTCTTTCCATAAAGTAAACTCTGTGGGCAGTAAACAAGGTCTGTACTGCAATATCCAGTCAGGCTAAAAGTAGAAGACATACTGCTTTGCAAACCCTAAGGAAGGCAAGATTTAATGAAGAAATACATACTAATACCAGCACAAGTCCTAGTAGGCAAAGAAGAATTTGAATATGATTTTCAGAATCAAAAGGTGGGACTCATAAAAGAGCAGTGAATCTAAGACTTACCAAAAACAGCCACTGCTTTAGAGGAAGTAAAGTTTTCACTGGTTAAATAAAGAGAGAATGGCAGGCCAAATCCCTGAATACAAGTCCAATACAAGTAAAAATACCTGGCTGAACTGCAGGTGTAGTATTCTTGAAATAAAATAAAAAAATCTAATAACTGCTTTGGAGCTGTGGGGGATGAAGCGGAAAAAAGCATTTGTCATGCAGTGATTTAGTCGGTGGTAGGATTTTGGAGCTGTATTGAAAAGGAGTATCAAGCCCACCTGTTGGATCTACCTGTTAGCTAGTTAAGGATTTAATGAACATGGTTACATATGGCCAAATAGCTGCATGATTCTGTTACAGTGATGACTTAGAGAAAGATCTGTACAGGAGCATGGTTACACATGATAAAATAGCAAGATCTGTTCTCCATTTGAATGGAAGCTGGGATACTATAACTCAGGATATAGAAGTTTGAATCTAATAAAACTGGAATTAAAAAAAATCAAAATGAGCATTTGCTGTCAGTGCAGTGTTTCTTTTTTTACAATAAATTGTGGGGTTGTGTCTAAATGTATTGAAATTAGGGGTAAGAGAAATGATAAATGTAATGATATACAAACATTTTAGCAAAAATGAAAGCATAAGTTTAATCAAGTTAGATGAAATGTGCCTTGGAGGAACTTCTTTATAATATGAAAAACACGAGGCAATAAGAATGCAGTCATGCAAGTGCCATGTATGGATACAGTTAGTTACTGATACTAGGACATTTTCTGTCTCTTTATGTGATATACACACAATAGATTTTATCAATTCAGCTTTCATTATCAAACAAATTTAAAAGAATTACTGCATTTCTTTTCCTTTTTAATTTTAATATTTATAGCCTGAAGCAGTATGCATACTCACTAGAGAAAATATCAGCAAGGCGCTGGTGAACTGTTTTCTAAAAATGCTGCAGGATCTTTTACCTCCACCTGAGCTATCAAAAAACTCAGGCAGATGTGACCTCAGTTTAACATCTCATCCGAAGGACGGTACACTCAGGAGTGCTGCACTACAGTGTCCAAAATGAAATAATCTTATCATCTGGGGTGGGACTACAGTCCGCAGCCTTCTGATCGTCTTGCACCAAAAGCAAGTATGTTATGTATTGATCCACTGGCACTAATATCTGCTTTACCTATGTTTTAGATTAAAATAGTCATTGCTACCTCCACTATAAGTGGGCACTGATGTGTTGCTCCTTGCATATTAATTTGCTGCAACAGCATTTTAAACAGAGTATATCAATTACTAGACTAACAAAGAAGAAAGTGTCAAGAGACAGAAAGATTATGTACATCTATCAAGTGAATGCATAGGAAAGAATGTCTGTTGCTCAAGTATAAAAAATGCCATAACTGCACAATAGACATGTACACGTTGTCTATGAAAGACTTGCTTCCCCTCCCCTCCCCACCCCACCCGTTTAAGTCAACTTTTGTTCTATCTAGAGATAGCACAAGTGGCTTATTTGAATTGATTGCATGTTTTAAACTGCAGCTTCCGTTTAATTGTTTCACTTGATTAAATAAATACCACATGAAGTCATTCCTGAATGCAAACAGTTCAAAGTTGCTTGTTCGCAATCAGGCCTAGTATATTTCTTTATCCTTTAGGGGCCTACTGGAGAGGGTCAGACTGTGTAAGTCTCAACTCAAACCCCAACTTGTTATGTATAGGGAGGAATATCAAGTAGGGGGTTCATAATCATAATACTAGGATAAATAATACTCTTGCAGTGCATGGATCACCATAGCCATCCTCTGATATCAGAGGAAAAACAAGCTTCTCAATCACCTTTCTGACTTAATAAAGGTATTACCCCATAGTTTAAATACATTTTGTCTATTTACTGCACAGTGGGTTAGGAATTTTAACCTGCAACATTTTCATACATAATTGTTTAAATCTTAGCAGCTTTCATTATTTTGATATGTTCTTCAGTATACTTTTTAAATACTATAATGAGAAGCTGCTGATGTTTAATTCTAAAATTTTATTCAATCATAAGATTAAATTACTGGTGTTAAGTAAGCCAAAATTAAATCTCCAACACTTATTGTCAGCAGATAAGCTCACTGGTTAAGTGTCAGTCTAAGCTGTAAGAGTTAATATGTG
Source organism: Protopterus annectens (assembly GCF_019279795.1). Lineage (NCBI taxonomy): Eukaryota > Metazoa > Chordata > Ceratodontiformes > Protopteridae > Protopterus > Protopterus annectens. Next base: position 1,268,484,270 of record NC_056741.1, on the reverse strand, counting down.
ATATACATAGATGTTTGCTTTGAAAATGTGGTCAAGTGCACTGTAGTTTTACCTCTGTACTGTGTCTTTTTGATTATACAAAATCCCTCTGAAAGTTGATAAAAGTGTTAACAACAAAACACTCAATCAAGTAACAACATTATAAGCAGTCTCTTACATAAGGGAGACATCTAAATTTTGATCTTGTTGTCTCCAGCCATGGAAAATGTCTTTGAAAAGCTGAAAAATGCAATCAGAGGAACATATTTAATGTCCAGTACAGAAATATTAATATACTTGTACATTGTATTGCATTTCAGTTTATGTTAAACATGAAATATAATGTGATTTCAGAACTATTCATGTTTTTATTCCAATGTGACTTTGCAAATACTAATCTAAACAGTGGTTTCAGACTTGAGTAGTCTAAAATCATTTACACAACAATGGTATTGTATTGTACAGTAATGTCAGTAAATAGTTTTCAACAGATGTCTGCAATATACAGTTATAGATTTTAACATGAGACAATGTTTATTAATACCCTAAACTATTTTGAAATGATACTATCTTAGTCTAAATATTTGTACCTTTTTGAAACCTGATTAGAAATAAGTATTATTGAATTACAATAAGATAAGAGTAAAGAATATATTTATATATTTTAGCTGATTAGGTTATCTTAATATATTATTTAATTATCTTTATTTAAAAACTAAGAGGATAAGAGAAACTGATCCAAATATTATTTGTGAGGGTAGAAAGCTTGTTTGGTTAGATTCACTAACCAAACAAAGAGGTATATTACCTCATAGTGAATGGGAATGGTTTTTAAGGTTAAGAATTACAAGTTTGGAAGTTCTTTGTTTTTTTTTTATTTTATCACTTTGGTGTCACTCAGAAACATGGAAAAACCATACATGAAAAACATTTTTGAATTCTGTATACAAGATGGAACTAAGAATAAACAATATTTACATAAACTCACATATAAAACAAACTCAAAACTAGGAAATGAAATGTTTATCCATAAATGTTAATGGTCTAAATAATAGTAATAAAAGGAGAAGCCTATTCAAGTACATAAACTTACATAAACCACAAATAGTCTTCTTACAAGAGACACACTTATTAGATAGAGATAAAAACAACTTAAATATTAATAATTACACAGTACTAATAAACTCTCAATACAAAACAAAAAAGAGGAGTAGCTATACTACTTCACAACTCAACTATAGCAATCTAAAATAATTACTACTCATCAAGATACATCAGGTATGTTTTGTCTAGCTTCAATAGAATTAAATAAAAAAATCTATATGTTAGTAAATCTATATTGGATCTCAGGACTAGGATTAAGAACAGTTAAACAGCACTTTGAAGAGATAATTCATTTAACTAAGGGTAGCCTGATATTGGCAGGAGACTTAACTGTATAATGAATGAAAAAGATACAGATTCTAAATCTAAAAGAAGAAAACAACCTATCCCTAAAGCACTATTAAAATTTATAGATACATTATATTTAAAAGATATAAATGAATTTGCAGAACCAGACTCACTAATCTTCACATTTTATTCTCATAGATATAAAACTAACCCTAGAATTGATAGAATATATGTTGCCAATGACCTAATAACAAAAATTGACAAAGTCAAAATTATAAATAGTCCCTTATCTGATCATAATGCCATAGTCTATGAGATAGAGCTTACACCTTTTTATTCAAATCCTATTACTAGGATGCCTTCATATATCACAAAATTGGCAGAATTCAAAGAATTTTATGAAGAAATAATCAAAACCTTTCTAGAAATAAACTACAGAGAAGTTATTTCAGAAATATATGTCTGGGATTCATTAAAAGCAGTTACATATGGGAAAATATTATCCTGGTACATAAATAAAAGGAAGTTATGGAATAACGATATGCTAGACTTACAAAACAAAGCAGATAAATTGAAACTTGAAATACAAAAGGGTAATACTACTCAAGTTCAAGAACTTATGCAAATCAATAAGAAGTATGCAGAATTGTTACATCATAAGATTATGATTAACTTAGAAAATATAAAAATAAACTCATACTCTACTAATTCAGCACACCTGAGACACTTAACTAATAGAACAAAAAAATAATTAAATCTAAGCAAATAAAAGAAATATTTATTCCTAATACTAACAAAAGAGTTACAGATCTAAATGATATTTTAGAAGCATTCAGACTTCAATTTAACATTGATAATTCCACAAACACTCAAGATACACCTACTAAGGATATAAAAATACTTAGAAAATAATATTCATATTAAATTAACATAAGAACAAATAGACATTATAAACAAACCAATCAATGTGACAGAATTAAAAATCACAAATTAAAAAGCTCAAGACAAATAAAGCACCTGGCCCAGACAATATGCTACCAGAAATGTATAAATTAATACCCAATCAAGCCATATCCTTACTATTAAAAGTATATGATATAGCCAATAAAGATTTGAACATACCACCCTCTTGGAAATATTCATTGATATCCCCTATTATCAAGCCAGATAAAGATGAGAAGCAGTGCTCCTCATATAGGCCAATATCATTACTCAATATAGACTGTAAGATGTTTATGGCTATATACGCAGATAGGATCAAACACTTTCCTGCTTTCTTAATTCACAAAGATCAAACAAAATTTATTAAAGGAAGAAACACTTCAGATAATATTAAAAGAATACTAACGTTAGTAGACTATAGCAAACATAGAGTCCTAGATTTAAATGTAATTTCATTAGATATTAATAAAGCTTTTGATTCGGTTAACTGGAATTTTCTTTCACTAGTTTTAACAGAATATAACTTTCCTTCTAATTTTAATAATCTTATCCAAATACTATATGAAAAATCTACTGCATATGTTAAACTAGGATCGCATAGATCAGGCCCTATAACAATCAAAAAGGGAACTAAACAAGGTTGCCCTTTATCACCATTGTTATATGCATTACTCATAGAACCCTTTGCAAATCAAATCAGATCAAACAATAACATAAAGGGCATTTGTATTAATAAAATGTTAAACCTTAAAATCCAACTCTTTGCTGATGACATACTATTAACTCTCTCAGATGCCAATGAGTCTTTGAATGCTCTATTGAACTCCGTGAATAAATTTCAAAATATTTCAGGCTTAAAATTTAATGAAAACAAAACTAAAATTATGCCCTGTAACTGTAAAAAAAATATATAAACAAAAGATTTTCCAAATATATAGTTACAGAAAATAAATTATTATATCTGGGAATAAATCTACTCAATGAATTAACAGATTCTCTAATATTTAACTATAATAAAATACTAGACAAAATAGAACAAACAATTGGTTACTGGAATAAATACATCTTTTCAACAGCAGACAGAGTATATCTTATTAAAGTAATCATATTTCCCAAAATATTATACTTTATACAAAACATTTCATTGCCACCTCCCAAATATTTTATTCAAAGATACAATAAACTAATTTTAAATTTTCTATGGTTTCCAAATAAACCCCGTATAGCCTTAAATAAACATTTACCAGATTGGGAAGACAGTGAAATTAATTTACCGGATATTGATTTATATATTACCTCATCTGTTATTAAAAATATAACACTATGGTTAAATAATTCATACACACCTATATGGAAACAAGCCCATGAGCAGAATTACATAGAAATCAATTACAATCACATACAAGATAACTTAACAGTAATATCATCACCCTTTATATGGATGTTAAAAGATATTTTTTTTTAGGGAAAATGAATAATATTAATAAATTCCCATCAAACTATATAGGCTCTACACTTTCAATGTTCAAAACATATATAAACAAAATACCAGATATTAATTCTTGGATTTTTCTTATCTTCCCTATAGCTTTTACACCCAATATTCTAAATACATCCCAAATCTCTAAAATGAATATACTCAAGAAAAAAATCATTATTCTTTTGGCATCAACTTATAGAGAAAGGGAAAATACTAACAAATGAACAGATAACTTACAATTATAATATAAATAAAGACTACTGGTTGCTTTTACAAACTCTAAGACAGTCTCTTATAAATAAAATAGAAGAAATGCAACCTTCAGTTAGCCATGAAGCTCCAAAACTCATTGAATACCTTATTCTTATCACAAAACAACCTTATTAGGGTACAGGTTATTTGTCTAATATCTATAAAATTGTTAAAAAACAAAAAATTATCATGAAAAATCATACTGGGATTATTATGCTTTAATAAACAACCATCCTCCAATTCAAGAAGAAAAAAGTAATATTCTAAAATCTTCCAAATTTTCTACATTATCAAAATACTAGCAATTATTCACTTGGAGATATTTACACAGAAGTTTCTATACACCACATAGGCTAGCCAAAATGTATTCTATTGAAGATCAATGTTGGAGATGCCATACCAAGGTAAAAACAGATTGGCAGCATGTTTTTTATGAATGTATATGTCTCAATATGTACTGGAAGTCCATTAACTATTTTTTTCAGACGGTTTATAATGATAATTTTCAATTAACAAAGTCTTTAATTTTATTCAACTCTCCTATTCCAAACTGTGTACCAAAAAAAGACACTAAAATCCTATGGTCACTATTGGCAATTTCACGTAAAATCATAACTATACACTGAAAAAATGAGGCTTCTCCTACGTTCAAGGAATTTGAGAATTTAACATCAACAGTTGCTCATATGGAAATATGAACAGTGAAGAACAGAACTAAAAGAACGACTTCTTACTATTACTCTTGGATGAAAGTACTGTAAATACTCGAAAAGATCGACAAAGATATATCATCTTATGTTTCTAACTTTATATAATATAGAATTTCAATGTTATTTGCATAGACACCAATGTAAATAGTTATATAATGGTTTGAAGTTAGTAATGTTTTAAACCTGTAAATATGTTATTTATCTTTATTTCATGTAATGTTTCTTAAGACATCTTATTTGAAATAATAAAAAAAATATTTAGTTAGAGATAGCACAAGTAGCAAATAGTAACCAGACTGATTATGGAAAAACAAAAGTATACGGAGTGAACTGAAGGAAATGCTTCAAGTGGGCAGCATTTAATAACTGGCAATGGTACAGTGGCTAAGATTGCTTTTATGTGGGCTGTTCTCGCAACTCAGGTCACATTGTTGAATATATCCGTGGCTGCAGTGGTATTCTTAACAGCTGAAAAAACAGTCTTCCTGAGTTTCCAAGAAAGAAAAAACAAAGTATTAGCAAATACTGAAAAAGGTACATTTTTTGTCCCACTTACCTTAAGTGAAGATGTTTGAGTAGATCAGTGTTGCAGTTCTGATTCATGGGTCTTCATGCCATGCAGTAGTCTGTGATTAGTACAATTGCCAAAGTCTTTACATCATCTCTAGTCAATGGATGCCTGAAGACCAACATCTGGACATTAGGGTATAAGAAGGGTGCCCATCAGCACCATCTTCAGGTGTTTCTAAGCAGTGAACAAGCAGTCTGATGCCTGAGGATAGCACAACCTCCCCAGTTGTCTAAATGTATGTGAGAAGAAAGGAAAACACAGGGGGCAGATAGGGGATAATGGAGGTAAAAGGACTATTTGCAGAAAAATTTCTCTGTCCCCTGCATCCAACAGGGGGAGACATGTGGTCAGCAGATAGAGGGGCTGGAGGGTAGGAGTATCTACTGCAACACTGATCTACTCAAACATCAATGATTATGGCAGCTGGGACACAACTGTACTATATTTGTCATGGTCAGTGTTGTAGTACTGATTCTTGGGAAGACTCCCAAAGCTAAAAACTGTGTGGTGGGTCATCTCTATGACCTTAGGAAATAAAATTTTGCAAGTTGACAGAAACAAAACTTGCTCTAGCCCTGGAGACATTGCCTAGATTATACTGCTTTGTAAAGGTGTGCCCTAAGCTCCATGTGGCTGCCTCTAGGATGGCCTGGGTAGTGACTCTTTTGAAGAAAGCAGTGGAACAAGCCCCATGCCTGATGGAGTGGGCTTTAGTATGCCCAGGCAAATCCTTTCCATGCTGTGAGTAACAGAACATAATGAAGTTAGCTATCCATTTAAAGATGCTTTATTTGGAGACAAGCTTTCCCCATTTACACCAGCAATTGCTCTGTTCTATTATGGTGTTTTGTCTTGTCTACATAGTATCTGATCTGCCTGTGCACATCCAGGGAATGGAGTACTTGCTCTGCCCTGTTTTGTTCAGTTGGGTAGAAGACTGACAGGTGGATAACCTGGTTTAGAGCAAGTTTTGATACCATTTAAGATATACCTGATGGGTTTGTTCTGACAGTGACCCTATCCCTGTGGAAGATGGTGAAAAGCTCTTTACACATGAGGGCTTATAGCTCAGAAACTCTCCTGGCTGATGTTACAGCTATAAGGAAGGGGTCCTTCAAGGTGAGCATCTTTAGACAGGCAATGGCTACAAGTTCCAAGGAAGGCAAAGTTAGTTTTTCAAATACGTAATTTAGATCCCATGCCACTATGGGGTTCCTTCTGGGTGGTCTCAAGTGAATCACCCCTTTCAGAAAAAGCTTCATGTGGGGTTTGAGAAGACAGGTGGAGCACTGTGCAGGCAAGCTGATATTGCAGACACATGCACTTTAATACTGAAATAGGAAAACCCTAGTGCAAAGAGACCTGATGGGTACTGCAAGACTGATCTGGTGTCTCTGGTGGTCAGTGTCATTGTTGTGACACTATGTGGAAAATGTTTTGCATTTTTCTAGGTATGATTTCTTGGCATTGGTCTTTCTTGCTTTCCTCAGAATACAGAGCATATTTTTGGGATAGGATGCAGTCCTAGCTGTGAAAACCCAATCCTTCAGGTGTTTAACTTGAGGGTGGCTAGGTGGGGGTGGCAGACAGACCCTATGACTTGGCTGAGGAGTAGGGTTTGGAATATTCCCTCACTGAGAGTCAGGTAGAGGAAGAAAGAATAGTTGTGTAAAATCTTACCAGAACCGTAGATGTCCTTTTCTTCTATGTTGCAGTATTCTTTACATATGGGTTGTATTCCCCCCATAGACCCAACGTCCATCCAGAATACAAAAGCTTATAGCTACTGCCAGTACATGGAACATAGCACGTAGGTACTGACAACATCAGCCATAAAAGGGACGTCCACACATACCATCCTCAGAATAAGTAAGCTCCATGAGGAGCGAGTCCAAAGGACAAACAAAAAAGATAATCATCCTAGGAGAGAGCAAGTTGTAGGGGGGGAGGTGGGTGGGAGAGAATACTGCAACACAGAAGAGGACATCTATGATTATGGTAAGATTTTACACAACTATTCTATGTCCTTCTATTCAATGTTGCAGTGCAAAAGCTCAGAAGGAACCCAGGGAGGAGAAAAAAATAAAAGAAACATTTTCTACAAACCCATGAAAATTTGCTCTAGCAAACCCTGCCCTGGATCTAGAGATAGTGTCCAACTTGTAATGTTTAGTAAAAGTACAACAGATGATCAAGTAGTAGCTTCCAAAATGGAATGGGGATCCAGACCCTTAAATAAACCACCTGATAAGGCAACAGATATGGTAGAATGAGCTCTGACAGAAGATGGTAGAGATTTCCCATGAAATTCATAGCAAAACACAATAGCTTTAGAAATCCAAGAAGAAATAGTTTGTTTGAAAACAGGAAAACCCAAGGCCCTGTGATGAAAGGACGCAAAAAGTTGATCCGTCCTCCTAACAGAGTTTGTTTTGTCTAGTTAAAATCTGAGTTGCCTATGCACATCTAAGGAATGTTAAATCCTTTCACTAGAGGATTGTGGTGAAGGAAAAAGGTTGGAGCTGAATGGACTGATTAAGAGACAACTCATTCACTACCTTAGGCATGAAAGAAGGGTTAGTTCTCAAAGACACTCAATCCTTGTGGAACACCAGGAAAGGAGGGGAAGCCATCAAGCCCTAAATCTCAGAAGTCAAGGCTACCCGAAACACTGTTTTCCAAGTGCAATACTTTAGACAAGCAGAGGCAGCTGGTTCAAAGGGAGCTTGGGTAAACTTTTCTAGGACATAGCTGAGATCCCAAGGAGGTGGCACCGGTTTCCTGTGAGGTTTCCTATGTAGGATGCCTTTAAGGAAAAGTTTGATGTCCAGCCTGGAAGCTAATAGAGGTGTCAGCGGCAAACAAGCAGACAGAGCAGAGCAATGGACTTTCACTGAGGAATAAGAGAGACCACTGTTAAGCAATTCACACAGGTAAGAAAGCACTAATGGAATGTCCACAGAAAACAGATCTAGCTTTCTTTTCTGTCACCAAATAGAAAATCCTTTCCATTTGGAAATGTAAGATTTCCTAGTATTGGGTTTCCTGGCCTCCTGCAAAACCCTAAGCATATCCTGTGAGAACAGGTGTCTGAAAGGAATCAGAAGTTGATCACTCAGAGAGTCAACTGTAGAGTTGACAGATGTGGGTGGATCAAGATTTCTTTGTCCTGTGTGAGTAGGTCCAACCGGTGAGGCAACCAATGGTGATGACCCCTGGCTAACTGCAGAAGAACAGGGAACCAGTGCTGGGGTCACAAGCAAGATTTCTATTTGAGGGGGAAGGGAGTAATGCATAAAGAAACATCCCCTTCCATGAGAAAGAGAAGGTGTCCACCTTCCAAGCCTGAGGGTGAGGGACTATGGCACAAAAAAGAGGAAGCTGTCTGTTCTGAGGGGAGGCACAAAGATCCACTTCTGGAGTACCCCACCAGTGAACTAGATCTAGGAACACATCCCTGTGAAGCATTCACTCATGGGATTGTGGCATGGATCTGCTTAAAACATCTGCCACTGAATTCTGAGCTGAGGGACGGTATACAGCATGTAGAATTCCCTTGTACTGGATAGCTAGCTCCCATGCCTGAAGAGCTATATGCAAAGAAGGTATGATTTGGTCCCACCTTGCTTGTTTATGTACCATGGGATAGTGGTATTGTCTGTAAGAATCTTGAGAGGACCTGGCAAGAAGAGAGGGTGGAAAGTATGCAAGGTCAGAATCAAGGCTCTCATCTCCTGGATGTTGAGCAGGAGACCAATGACTCTGAACCTTGGTGGAATGAAAAGTTGTTCCCCAACCCAAATCTGAGGCATCTGTGAAGAGTTCCTAGGAAGGCTGAGACATGTAAAGAGGCAGGCCTGGATTCTGAGATAGCTTCTGGATCTACCAAAGGAACTATGTTTTCAGGCAAGGGAGCAGGATATCTAAAGGATGGGCATGTTGAGCCCAACTGCAAAAGGGAGCATGGGAATCGTGGAAACCATGAATCCAATCAATCTTAGAAATTCCCTGGCCAAGATGGATGGAAGAGGCAGAAGGGCCTCCACGTGGCCTGTCAGAGAGAGAGAACCTTGTCTGTGGGGACCAAAACCATTATCAGAGCTGTCCTGAACCTGCATCCTACACAAATGAGGTCCTGAATAGGGATGAGACTAGATTTTTTTGAAATGTATAGTGAATTCCAACCTCTGAAGAAGAATGGCTGATTCAAGGTTAACCTTAGTTGATCCTGGCTGTTGGCAAGAAAAAGAAGGTTCATAGGGAGGTACTAGGCTATTGGCCCTAGGGCCTATACAAGCCTAGCCAATAAAGTACCCTGGCTTTCGCCACCCAAGAAAATTATTTTCCTGTGCCCCTGTCAAGCAGAACCACAGAAGTGATCCCCGGGGTGAATTTCCTATTACCCATCCAATCATCAAGATTTTTCTTGAAGAGTGCTAATGAGCTCTGTTTGACATAGATAGGTAGTCTGTCCCAGAGTATGGGAAGTCTCTGGGACAGGAATCTATCCCTTCAGCATGTTCTGTGTATTGTGGTGACAATGTTTAGGTCCCTAGAGCATGTAGCTCGGAGGGACTGGGATTTCTTTAAGTGGAGCATGTCCAACAGCTCTGGGTTTGACATAGCTTTGTATGTTAGGCAGAGATCGCCTCTGAGTAGGCAATATGCAATAAGGTCATCTAGATAGGGGAAAACCTGAATCCCTCGAACCCTCAAGAAGGCAATGGCTGGAGCCAAGCACTTGGTGAAAACCACTGGAGCAGTGGAAAGACGAAAAGGCAAGGCAGAGAACTGAAAGTGTAAAGAACCCACTGAGAAACATAAGAATTTCCTGTACTGAGGGTGAATTGGGATGTGCAGGTAAGCATCCTTGAGATCCAGAAAAGCCAAGAAGGAGCAAGGAGGAACCAGAAGAAAAAGAGTTTCCAGAGAAAGCATCTGAAAAGAAGGCACTTTCAGGAAGGTGTTTAAATGGGAGAGATCTAAGATAGGTCTCCAAGGACCATCCTTTCTTGGGACAAGAAACATCCTGGAGTAAAATCCACTTCCTTTTTGTTCTGGAGGAACAACCTGGATTGTATCCTGGTGAAAGAGCTGAGCTAGTAACTGAGGAAAGAGATGAAGTTGGCTGGAAGGGGGTGAGGGATCCCTAGGAAAGATAGAAGAGTCTTCAAAGTCATAAAGTAACCTTTTTGGATGATGGAAAGGACTCAGGAGTCTTAGGTGATCTCCATCCAGACAGAAAGTGACAGAGAGAGAGAGTTGTATGACTTGGAAGAAAGGCTTTGTTGTCACAGAGATACAGGCCTGGCCTGAAAGGACTGCTAAGAAGGAGTTGTAGAAGCAGGTGATTTTGACTAAGGAGCTCTCCTAGAAGATTTCTTAGACCTAGACCCTGCAGAAGCAGAAGAGGAGGAATGAGCAGGTCTTCTGACAAAGGAAGTCTTGGGAGGAAAATTCCTGTGGAGTTTGGGGACTGGGAAAATATGTAAGTGTTTTAAATCTTGGAGTTCCTTAACTTTCTCCTGTAAAGATTTGAAAATTTCTGCAGCAGCTGAACTAAAAAAGGCAGAATTTTCCAAAGGAGCATCAAGCAGTTTAGCCTTTATGTCATCAGGTAATACCTAGAGCCTTAACCATGAATGTCATCTAAGAACAGATGCAGAGGCAGCAGCCCTGGCAGAAACCTCCACTGCATCATAACTGCACCTAATGGAATGCCTAGCTACTTGAGAAGATGTAGACAGCAGACCGAGAACCTAAGATTTAACCTCTGAGTCAGGTAATTTGGACAAAGCTTGAGACAGTAAAGCCACAGAATACCTAGACATGTGTCTCTGGTAATTAATAGCCCTAATAGCTAAGGTGGATGAAGGATATACTTTTTACCTAGCCTTTCCATTATACTGCTCTCCTTATGAGAGGGAAGCAACTTAGTAGAAGGAGACATATGAGAAGATTTGTCAGAGGTAATAGAGACTACAGCTGGGTCAGCAGAAGGGCATTTATAAAGAAACGTGCATATAAAATCTAAAACAACCAAAAAAGAAAATAAATTTCACGTTTACTTTTTAATAAAAAACAAGTGAAATACACGCAAAGCATTCAGGTTTTCCCTTCTTCAGTGCATGAAACATCTACTTCTTTGTATATGGCTTTTATATAAAAGACATAAGACACAGCCAACCTATCACTACTAATATTAAATCATACAATTATCTAATTTACTGCAACATCATTTGTTTTTTTCTGCAAAACAGGTTTTACACTCACTGTCCCATTCAAACCTGGATATATATCAGCATTTAGTTCAAGTATCCAGAATAATTCCAAATTTTCTACTTTATTATTAATATTGCCTCCTCCTCCCTCTGTTTTATGTATAACTTTAATCACTGTAAACTTAAAAATATGTTTCATTCCCTTCTAATATATGTTTTGCTAATGCATTTGTTTCTACCCCCTTCTTATTTCCAACTTATGCTCTATAATCCGTTCTTTAAGCTTATGACTGCTTTTACCTATATAAAACACTAAGCAGTGCATACATGTAGCTAAGAAAATTATATTAGTCATACAATTTGCATATATATCAAAGATATATATTTTTTCTTATTAACAGGGTGTATAAAATCTACTTTAGTGATTATATCCTTACAGCAACTACAACCTAAACAGGGATAAGTGCCTTTTCTGTTAGAACCCTTACATTTTTCATTTACCAGATCTTTATAACATAATCTACTTTTTAAATTTCTCTCATTTTTATAAGCAAAAGTCAGATGTGGGGTTAAAATTCCTCTCAACTCTGACATACTTAATAATATGCTCCAATTTTTTCTAATAATTTTTTCCAACTTCGTAAATTTTGTCCTTTACTTAAGCCACCCAAACCACTGACTTGGGCATAATATCCAAATATAGAAAGAAAACCACAACCACCATGGCTTCAAAACATTTAATGGATAATACAAATGACTAAAATGAAAAATACACTGCTTAAGATACAATAAAAACATGGTGAGCATTTTCAGTTATTAGTACTACTTCATCAGACCAAGAAAAATGGTGTACAAAACTTTAAATAACAAATACTAGGCAATAAGAGTAAAATACGGTCAATAAATACACCAATCACAATGAGAATAAATACATTCTCAATTAACCATTACAACAGAATATTCAAAAAAATGCTGTATGGTTACACACCTAAGCCAATAAAAACCTGAGATTAAAATATGTATACTCATGTGAACTTACAAATCAAGCCCTCATAGGTGGTCCTTCCACTAAGATTCAACCAATACAAATATATTACAATACACCTATTACAGACAACGGCTGAAAATGAAGTGTATCCACACCGACTGTGGATCCGTCTAAGCCAGTCCATTAGATGCTCTTTATCATATCACATATACTTCCTTGAAAATTGTACCTATCAACTAATAAAACAGGACTATATACTGGAATGTGATGCATCTTATAGCACTAACTAGACGGAGTGATCCACACATCTAAACTATAAAGTAAGAAAAATAATGCACAGATTTTTAAACAACAGATTCTAGCCAATAGTAGCTTAACACAATCAACAAATATATCAATAACGGCATAAATAAATGAACACTTAATTAGCAATTCCAACAGGCTATATGAATAAAATAAAAAAGTCCTGTATCTATAAGCATAAGTCAATAATAACCTAAAACTAAAGAATATATATTCATGCGAACAGGCTCTCAACTAACCAATCAAGCCCTTGTAGGTGGTATTACCACTAAGACTCAACCAATTAAAACATGTCACTAATTCTTCTGTTACAAACATCATCTGAAATAAAAACTAAGTGTACACGCTCTTACTGCGGATCTATCTAAGCCAATCTAATACACTGAAGCAAAATGTTCTTAACCTATAGCATGCATTTCCATAGGAAATGCATCTATCAACTACTGCCAAAATGGAAAAAACAAATAAAAAACCTGGGCTGTATGCAAAAATACAATACATCTTGTAACACTTCCTAAATGGAACAAGCTATACTTCTAAACTAAACAGCAAAAGAAAATAAATCTACTGCTAACATACATACAGTTAATGCCAGTTGGTGTAAAAAACAAATATGGCAAATGTAAATGAACAGAACCACTCTTAAACCATGAAACACTACAACCATTCACACTAACTCATATAATATATATCTGCAGACCAGAATAAACACTAACAGTTAGTTAATATGCATACTGTATTCACTTAATAGACTACACAAAACATACCAAATATAGTTTACAACCATTGAATAAAATTTAGCTAAAACATAAAGACATGACATATAACCATAATATAAAAAAGTTAGATCCTAATATACACAAATACAAAAAAATACATAAACTAGAACTGAAAATGATGGTACCCCCACTGACTGCCCTTTCATTTCCAATTAATTAATGGGAAAGTGGATGTGACTTTACAACTGGTTTTACAGAAATACGATCATTAAGCATGGGAAAGTTATTTGCTTTCAGGTCAACTATCCACCTTAGCTTACTTCTCTCAGTTCTACAAGAGACAACACCTCCTCTCTTGTTAACCTTAATTAACTGCAGTACTAAAAACTTAAAATAATGATTAGTACCACAATCTAACACGTTTCACCAGGGCGTTATTAACCTTGCCATGTCTAATATCATTACTGTGCTCTAGGATCATGTCTCTGAGCATATGATTCATTCCTCCTACATAAAAGACATTGCAGCTAACACATGCTGCATAATGGACTAGATATCTACATCTAAACTTATTGACTTTTTCAAACCCATTGAAATGGCTTTGTTCAATGAGATTAAGAGTTTACAGTATGAGCATTCCAATAAGTTTGTTGATGAATGTTTTAAAATTAGACTGGACAAAGTCATTGATAATGTATTCAATTTTGAACAGAGATTGCAGGCAGTCAAGAGAAAGAACCTACAGAGGGATTTAGCCAATTTTGAGAAATGTCATGTTTTTTCATGGCCATGTGAAAGGATACATGTACCATGCCATTCTACTGTGGACACTGAAACTTTAAGAGATGAAGTATCTGCAATTAATCAAACTATGGTTAAAACTGCTAACAGGCAGTTATTTACCAATACACAACCTTCGACTTCCACCACTATTCTATCTTTTTCCCCCTCCAGAAGCCCCTGCCCATAGAGATGAACTACAGACAGATTGCTTGAAGAGCAGATTGAGGAAGGGGTGCATGTGGCAGCAACTTTAAATTGGAAAAGAGACTGGGATGTCTATGAGAAACAAGAAGAGAACAACTTAATCTTTAATATTTCTTTGCAAGTTTTAACAGAAGACCAACTGAAAGTACTCAATAAAGGACTCGCTTTATTACAGCCAAATGCTACGATTTATCAGAAGCTTTAATAGATCTTAGTCTGTTTGCAAGAAGTGTAACTCTGAAACTAATATTTCTGCAAGATGAATCAATGATCAATAGTTTCAGAAAGCCTAGTACCTTTGTTCCATCCCTTCCCCCTTCTCTGGTGACTTTTGTGGGCTTATGTGAAGAACAAATGAGAGAAGCCCCATCTCAAAACCACAATCTTTTGCTAATCTGACTTCAGATGAAACTATGGCTTTAAGAGAGCTAAGAGAAAACTTTACCATCAAAATGCATCAGGCTGACAAAGGTGGAGGTATTGTCACTACTGATAGACAGCAATATATAGGGAAAATGCGTGATATGTTAGAAGATGAAATGGCTTTGAAGGCTTTGGTTGATAGAGTTAATTTCTATATACATGACATGCTCATGACCAGAATGATTTCTACAGCATTGTTTGATTATTTTGCTAGAGAACATCCTGTGATCCCAGTCCTTTACGGGTTACCAAAGGTACACAAGAACCCCTCAAACCTTCCTATGCACCTGATATTGTAGACCATTCCATTTAGGTAGTGTTACAAGATCTATTGTATTTTTGCATACAGCCCAGGTTTTTTATTTGCTTTTTTCCATTTTGGTAGTTGATAAGATGCATTTCCTATGGAAGTGCATGCTATAAGTTAAAAACACTTTGCTTCAGTATATTAGATCGGCTTAGATAGATCTGCAGTAGGAGTGAGTACACTTCATTTTTGTTTCGGCTGATGTTTGTAACAGAAGAATTAGTGATATATTTTTATTGATTGAGTCTTAGTGGTAATACCACCTACGGGGGTTCGACTGGTTAATTGAGAGCCCATTCACATGCATATATATTCGTTAGTTTTAGGTTATTATTGGCTTAAGCTTATAGCTACAGGATGTTTTTATTTTATTCATATAGCCTATTGGAATAGCTAATTGAGTTCACCTTTATTTATGCTGTTATTGATGTATTTGTGGATTGTGTTTCACTACTGTTGGCTAGAATCTATTATTTAAAATGCTGCGCATGATTTTTTTTCTTAGTTTATAGTTTAGATGTGTGGATAGGTAGTGCTATAAGATGCATCACATTCCCATATATAGCCTACGAATGTCTATTTGTCTGTTTTTTAGTTGATACGTGCAATTTTCAAGGAAGTGTGTGTGACAGGCTAAGGAGCCTCTTATTTTAATGCAACAAATTGGTTTACACAGATCCGCAGTCAGTGTGGATACACTTTATTTTCATCCATTGCCTGTAATAGATGAATTAGTAATACACTTGTATTGGTTGAATCTTAGTGGAAAGACCATCTATGAGGGATTGATTTGTAAGTTCACATGAATATATATATTTTAATCTCAGGTTTTTATTGGCTTAGGTGTGTAACCATATGACATTTTTTTAATACCCTATTGGAATGGTTACTTGAGAATATATTTATTCTCACTGTGACTGGTGTATTTATTGACTGTGTTTTACTCTTATTGGCTAGTATTTATAAGTTTTGAGCACCATTTTTCATGGTCTGATGAAGCAGTGCTAATAACTGCAAAAGCGCTCACCATCTTTTTATTGTATTTTAAGTATTATATTTTTCATTTTATTCAGTTTTTATTATCCATTAGATGTTTTAAAGCCATGGTGGTCATGGTTTTCTCTGAAGCGGATCTTCCCCTGAATGAGGCATTCATCTAAGTAGGGGTAAATATGAACTCCTAGAGCTCTACAATATGCTATTAGAGGAGCTAAACATTTTGTGAAAACTCTGGGTGCAGTAGATAGCCCAAATGGTGACATACAGAACTGGAAGTGGGAGCATGTTGCTACAAGTCTTGGGTACATTCAGTAACTGTCTACTATGGGGGACATGGAGGTAAGCAATATGGTGACCATGGAAGCATCTTGGGAAATCATGAGCAGTAATTTTTGTAACATAAACATTTTGAAGTTTGGGGTGTTGAAGAATTTGTTTACTTTTGAGAGGTCCAGGATGGGCTTCCAAGTGCCCTCTTTTCTTGGGTCTAGAAAAAAACTTAAGTAGAAGCCTTTTCCCTCTTGTCCTGGAGGACATTTGCTGAGGTAACTTCCTGAGGATAGCTGGTAAGAAGCTTTCTTGCAGTTTTGGTGGTTTTGGAATGCCCAAGAAGGGTGATATTTCTCCGAAGTTAATATAGTACTTCTTCTGTATGATGCTGAGGAGCCATTGGTCCCTGATGATGGATTTTCACTAGCTTAAAAAGAAAGACAGTCTTCATGCTAGAGGTTTGTAAGGGATAAGGGAGGGCAGAGTAGAACATAGTCGCAGCTGGTTGGTTTCTTTGGAGCCCCCTGCCCTTTGCGATTGTTCTGTTTACCATCTCCTAGATTGTCTTGGTGTTTTTACCATGGGGTGGCCTCCCCTTGTCTTGTCTAGGTGGAAAAGGACATGGTTTTGAAGGGTAATTCCTACAATATCTCAGGGTCGGAGACAGGCAAAATTCTTTCACACAGTTAATTTGTGTTTGTTTTTTGTCTGTTTT
The DNA here is from genome assembly GCF_019279795.1 of Protopterus annectens. Lineage (NCBI taxonomy): Eukaryota > Metazoa > Chordata > Ceratodontiformes > Protopteridae > Protopterus > Protopterus annectens. The sequence goes on along the minus strand of NC_056741.1, from coordinate 1,268,467,012 downwards.
TTCAAAAACTTGCTCAGCTGGAGGACCGAAAAGGAATTCCTTGTCCAATGGGCATTCAGTACTTCACTCTTTACATGATCTGACAAGGGCTGGCTCCTGAGCCATGGCATGTCTGCAGATGACAGAACCTGTGGTAGCTGCTCTGTGAGAAGCACCTAAGGCATCACAGCCACATTTTAGGGAATGTCTGGAGACTTGTAAATCTTTTCTGGCTTTCTCCTGGAATTCCTCAGATAAAGTTCTATCAGCAACAGAATCTACCTTAGCTAGCATTTTGTCTTGAAGAGATTCAAGGCACTTTAGCATGTGGAACTGACAATTTAAACTCTCACAGCCAAGATGACAGAGGCATAGCTTTCTCCCCAAATCTGCCTAGTAGTCTATTTTCCCTGTCATTAGGCAGGGGATGTCTTGTTGATCCATTAGGTACACCTTTTGTGGATTCAGTAGAAACAACAGAAGGATCAGCCTTCAGATTTTTATACAAGTGTTTGTGAGATTCAATCACTCCATAAAACCTGTCTAGTTTTCTTGGAGCAGGGGGTAAAGAGTCAGGGCATAGAGCTATGTCTTCAAAGACATCATCCAATACAATGTGTACTGGAAGCATAGCAGTGGTCTGGGTGAAGGTAAACTTAGCAATTTCCTGTAGTGCATCTGGGCCTAGGACAACAGTTTACTTTCCCAGCTGAAAGCCTCCTTCATTCTATGTATGGTATCCCCAAAGAAAGGTCCGCAGAAGGAGAGGCAGAAGAGAGGGTGTCATCTGAGTCTGGGTCTGGATACATTTGAGGTGGTACGTGGCCAGGGTATGATAATTCTGCCTTATCCTTTGAGGTAAAGGAATCTTCATGAAAAGCTACTTCCCTGCTCCTTTTAGATAGAGAGGTGTCAGAGGTGGAAGAATGAAAGGGCTCTCTAGAGTTCATTAAGGACATAAATTCTTGTGCTATTTTAAGGAGGTCTTGGGCTTTGATCTGGGGGCAGTGGAGAAGCAAATGGAGTGGTTAACTTTGGTTTGATTGTCTGTTTTAAAGGAGTGATCAGCAGATGGGGTCACCCAACAGCAACTTTAATTGTAGCTTCAGTAGTTGAGGAAGACTGGAGAGCCTCTCTCAAGAGCCACAGCATGGACGTTCAAAGCTAAGGTCTATAGAGTGACATCAGACCAGACTGACATGAGCCATGGTGGTATTCATAGGAAGGCCAGAAACCATGGTGACCTCTGAGGGGTCACTCCAGTGGGTTCAGTCTTGGGAGTTGCCTCACCAGAGGGCTGCAAAGGTGCTTCACATAGATTGTCGGATGACTTAAGACCTATAACTGGAGCTGTTTTGGAAATGTAAGGGTCCTTTGCCTTTTTATCTTTCTGTTTTTTAAATAATGCTAGCCATACCTCTCAACCTGGAAACATCAAAAATCTGGGCAAGGCCCATGAAAAATAGGTACAAATCTGTACGCTGATTAACATCTAATTTGCATACATAATTACGTAACCACGCCCACTCCAATGGAATTGTGGGATACCAAATTTCAAACACAAACTGAAGAACAAACAACCAAAATATAGCACCAGAGTCCTCCTGCAGCCATTCCAATATCCCATTACCTGGCTATTCCGCCCCATTTACCATAAACACTAATGTATGCATTCTGCTTTACTTCTACAATGATTTGGATTTTATTTTTAAATTTTACAGCACAACAATGCAGACATCTGGTAAACAAAGATATACTGTCTCACAATGAAAATAGGCTTGGCATTAAAACTTCTCTGCCCTTGAAACTCACATTCACTGAAACAGCATTGAAACCCAAACCACATCAAAAGAAAATGCATCTGGTTGAGTAGTGGATAAAAATTACATTTGGGCTGTAACCATTGCCCCCTTCCACACAAAACAAGAAACATACTTGTGTTCTTTTCTTTGATACACCTTCCTGACTTTATTCAAATTATATTTCTTGTATACTACAACACACTTGTTAAACAATACTAACAATTATACCAGACAAAAAAGTAATCACTGTCAAATTGTTCTACATGTTGACTACGAGCAGGTACAATGATTTCAACTTCAATTTCCAAGTGTTTTGTTTTGGGGTAGCGGCTGCTTGGGTGTCTGCTTTGGAGGTCTCTGCTGCTTCGGCAGATCTTTATTTAGCGCCTCCGAGTATGTTTTTGTGTGATTATGTGTTTGGTTTGCTGTCGTGGTAGGTCTATGTGAGATTGGAATTGTAGTGAGTGTGGTTTCCTTCTCTTCCTGACTGGTTATGCCAGTACTGAGTTGAGAGAGCTTAGCCTCCAGTTTGGCTATATGGTTGCATCTCTCACATGTGTTGGAATTTGTTGGGAGGAGGAGGAGAGTATTCCAAAGCTACTCTAAGCTTTAATTTATTTCCTAAAAATTCTCCTAAAGAATTTCCCAATGTCCACTAAAGCTCAAGTAACTGTAACCTTACTCAAACAGTTCTGAAGCAGTATTTATATAGCACAACAAAATGTAACTGCTGCTGTACAAAAGCAGAGTACTTATGCAGTTAATACCTTCACATGAAGCATCTAAATTACTACACATCTTATAAAATATAACACCTATCCATTACTGACCACAACAGCATATACTTCTTACTTACTTGGTAACAAATTAATAACCAATTCTTTCTTCAGTTTCCACATCAATGTAAAAAACTTCAGCTCAGCTTATCAGCCTTAGCAATACCATCTGCCTTAACAATACCATCTGCCTTTAACTACACTGCATAGTACAAAAGTTGCTATTAAATCAATACCTTCACACATGGGTGCCATTAATACTCTCTAAAACATATTCCACCAGTTTACTGAAACCACATCATGTACACAGATTATCTTTGTACTTGGACTACAGTTCAGCTACAAACAATCATACAATATTCTTTGAACCTGAGTCAGGATTCTTCCCACCAAAGCACAGTTAGTAAATTTGCAATAACGTCATTCCTTCCATCCCCATTATTTGCTTATTAATGACTGGAATTACTTAAATTACTGATTTATTTTCTTTTAACTACAACATGGCTGAAAAAGAATCATGTCCTTAGTCCACTAACCAGTAAAATAAATACATCAAAATAAAAACATGCTTTCCACAAGGAGCAAGAGTACTGCATACTACCACTAGGACTATAATGAAGTGGGGGTGGGGAAATAATGGAAAAACAACTACTTTTCAGAAATTTAAACAAGCTAGCAAGCTCAGTGTTTAAATATAGTACCGTTCATGGTTTAAATATGGCACCTTTCCAAGCCCTCAGCTATCTGGATGGAAACAGCAAGGCAACAGATATTCGACAAGAAACACTACAGAAACTTAACTGTCTGTATAAGAAGTATGTTTGGGAAATTAACAGTCTCCTTAAAAGGGAAAAGCTGCTGTGTTCTCGCCTGCACATTACTGCTTCACAACCAGAGAGGAAAGCATGTCTGCATATTTTTACAGTCAAATTAGTAAAATCAGCGAAAAAGGTTAACCCTTTTCTGCGGAGCAGGAAGCTCAAAATATGAACAGGACAATAAAGTAAGAAAAATAATTTCAAACTCATTCTATATAGATGAGTAACAGTTTAAGACTAAGGCTTTTGTAATTCACCTTTCCTACATCGCGCCACAGCAAACCTTTGCTAGCAAAACAAAACCCACCCGAGTTGCTGAAAAAATGCACTTTTTTCTTTTAGACTTACCGCCATAAAATGTAATCCATTAGGGGTTGGTGGTTGGACCTACATTTTTCCTGGTTTCACTTGTTTGGTAATCCATTAGGGGTTGCCCGCCCGGTTGCTTGCTGCTGTATTCCCGCTCGCAGACAGTCGGAAATAATGACGTGAGCTCTTGAGCTCAATTCCGACTGGCTGGTAGCCCTGACGGCACTGACGTCATCGCGCACGTGATGACGTCAGTCCCGACAGCGCGATTTTTAAAAAAAATAAAAAAATAAAGCAAAAAAAATCGGAAATGAAGGGGTGCCAATCGGGAATCGTGGCACCCCTTCATTTGGACCCCAAAAATCGGTAAATACCGAGTAATTCGGTATGGTTGGGAGGTCTGCATGGTGTCAGAATGGGATCCGAAGTCAAAACTTCTTAAAACCATGAAGCGCACAAAGTGAAATGGAGGAATATACAAGAGTGGCTCAAACAACTCGCAAACAACTCATAAACAGGTCAGAAAATATTTCCAGGTACTTAAACTCATTTAAGTGATTTTTCCCTTGATGAATATAAAGCAAAGCATTCCAAACCAATTATTGAATAAACAAAATGTTCAAAATTGCGACATATTGAAAAAAGTACTTGAAATAATTATGAAAACATTTGAAACAATATCCGAATCATATAAAATATTCGAAAAAGAGAAAACAACTGTATTTTTTCACAATGTACTACTTTTATGCATTAACTAAAGCTATTCAAAGTATCTAAAGTATGCAAAGTGTTGGCAGTGTGTGCATTCAAAGTATCTAAAGTGTGCGAAGTGTTGGCAGTGTGTGCAGTATTACAGTACAGTCTTTTCAATGGGTTTGTTGTGCAGTTGAGTATAATTACAAGTACCTGGTGTGTGTTTGACACTTATTTGGCATGGCAGAGGGATTTCAGAGACCTGGTCTGCTTGTGTTTGATAATATTGCTGAAAATTGGAGAGTGTTTGAGCAAGAATATATTTTCATACAGGCTGCTTTTTCTGACAAAGATGCACATGCAAATCTATTTATTCTGCTCAATTTAGCTAGTTCAGAAGCCACTGAGAGAGAATGTTCATTGTGTATGCACATGCTGTGTTTGCTGGGGATGGGGAAGACTGCCATATTGTGGTACAGACTGAAACGCTGGAAGACGTTGAGTGCTTAAAATGTAAATTTAGAGAAATGTGCAACCCTCAAGTGAATATTACAATGGAAAGGCACATATTTTACATAAGACATCAAAAGCCTGGTGAAACTTTTGTAGCATATATAACTGACTTGAGAAACAAGGCAAAAACATGCCGATTTGGTGATCTGCGAGATGTGTTGATAAAAGACAAACTTGTGTGTGGTGTTAATAATGATGCAGTGAAAAATATTTTGCTTTGAGACAGTGATTTAACTTTAAGCAAAACCACAGAGATTTGTCAGATATATGAGCTTACAGAAAAGCACACAAATATGCTTACGAATGAGAAGAGCATGCTTGCAGCTTCTTCCAGCACGAATGTTGATAGTATGCAGAACGAGGTTAAGAAGTGTAGGCCAAAGGGTATGCTTCACACAATGAAACCCAGGGCACACACAAAACTGAGGGGTGATGTAGAAAAACCTATGATAAACCTTATAGTCAACTGTCATAATTGCGGAGGCAATCATGAACCTAAACGATAAAAGTGCTTAGCTTTTTGTCAGCAATGCCACAGAGGTAAAAAGTGGAATAATTTCAGAAAGCTTTGTAAATCTAAACAGGCACATTCTTTTATTAAAATAGAGCATTCCAAGAAGCAAGTTGCTCAAGTAGAAAGCTGCAACCCTATTTTTTATGTTGGTGGTGTCTCTGTGCTTGAGGAAAAGGTTAATGCAGTAGATTTCTTGCAAACAGTGAAGTATTTTGTACTGTACTGATTAATGGTAGACCTGTACAGCTCAAAGTTGATACTGGTTCAAAGTGCAATGTTATGTTAGCAGAAATGTTTGCTAAGGTAAAAGCTGGTGAAAAACTTGATTTGGCAAAATGTGCAAAGCTTGTTGCTTATGGTGGTTGAAGAGATTCATGCTGAAGACTCAGTAGTGCTTTCATGTTATTCTTCTGGGAACAGCCATGACTAGCAGTTTTACATAGTCAAAAGACATGTGCAGTGATTGTTAGGCCTCAAAGATAGTTTGAAAAATGGAACAGATTTCATATAATAAGGAAGTCCACCATGTAAGCATCAACAACAACAAAGGTTTCACAGAGAATATTTTTTCTGAATATATTTTCAAAGATGAGCTTGGCAAACTCCCAGTTGTGTACTCCAAAAAGTTAGACCACTAGGTAAGCCCAGTTGTCAGACCAACATGGAAGGTTCCAGTAGCATGCAGGGCAAAGTAAAATACCTAGACAGAATGACACATTTAGGTGAAAATTTTCATCTGAATATGAATTTATCCAAGAAATTTGATCAAAAAACTGAAATGACTCATCATCCAATGCGTACAGTTGAAGTTGCTGCTCTCGAGCCAAATGCCACAGTTTTTTCTGTCTTAGATACAAAAAGTTCCTTTTGGCAGATTTTACTTGATAAAAAATCTTCCTTGCTAACCATTTTCAGCACACCATTTGGAAGGTACAGATTTTTGAGAATGCCATTTGGGATAAATTCTGCCAGTGAAGTCTTTCAACATGCAATGGAGCAGATTTTTTCTGGTTATCCATGTGCTGTTATAGTAGATGATATTCTTGTAGGAGGCAATGGTGAAGTCGAACATGAAAAACCTCAGAAAAGTTCTAGATCATGCTCGTGAATCTTAAACTGAATCCTTAGAAATATAAATTCAGGCTACAAGAAGTTACTTATGTGGGTCATTTGTTTACCAGTTCAGGCTTACAACCAGATCCATCCAAGCAAGCTGCAATTCTTGAGATGCCAGCTCCAAACAATGCCACATCTTCACAACTTGTCAGCTATTTAGGCAAGTTCATTCCTGATTTAGGTGAGCTTTCAGAACTGCTACAAGAGCTGACACTCAAAAATGTAACTTGGTCTTAGTTGGAACAACACCAAACAGGATTTGATGTCCCAAAAAAGAAAATTGCCAGTCCACCCACTTTGAGATATTATGATGTTCACAAACCTGTAAATCTTTCCTGTGATGCTTCAAAATATGGTCTTGGTACAGTAATTCTTCAAGAGAGCAGACCAGTAGTCATTGGGTCTAGAACTCAACTCAAACTGAGATGCAGTATGCGCAAATTGAAAAAAGAGCTTTTGGCAATAGTGTTTGCATGTTCGAAGTTCAATGATTATATTTATGGCCGACCTTTTTAGATTAAAACTGATCACCAACCTCTGGTTAGTATTTTGAGAAAACCAATGCACACAGCTCCAGCTAGATTACAACGCATGATGTTAAAACTGCAAAAGTACAATTTCAATATGGTTTACACAAAAGGCAGACTTCTTTATCCTGCTGATACTTTATCCAGATCACTCAGACAAACCAATGACCAGCATGACAATAAAAAAGTTGATTTTGAAGTTATGGAAGTGAGAAATGTTTCTTCCACGCGTCTTGATGAGCTTAGAAATCACACAGCTTCTGATCCAATTCTCCAGAAGCTGAACCATTTTATCAGTCATGGATGGCCAGCAAAACAATTTTGTTTACCACTAGATGTGCAGCAGTATTTTCTGTATTGAGACAAGATTTTGATGGAAGATGGTATCATCATGAAAGGTCCAAAAGTGGTAATTCCAAAATCCTTGCAACAAGAGTATATTAAAATCTTGCATCGAGGTCACCTGGGAACTGATTCTACCAAAGGAGGGTGAGGGGACTAGTATTTTGACCTTCTACATCAAAAGATATTGAGAAGGAACTCTCAGCTTGTTCAATTTGTAATAGTACTAAACCGCATCAACAAAAAAGAACCACTTCAGCTGAACAAGATTCCTGAACTACCTTGGTTGACAGTAGCCACAGATATTTTCGACTGGAATGGTTAGCATTATTTGATATTAGTAGACTCTTATTCAAATTGGTTTGAGATTGACCTACTTCCTAAACTAACTTCCAGTACTGTCATTATGAAATTGAAGAGACATTTTTCTGTCCATGATAGTCCGCACAAAGTTGTTTCTGACAATGCTGCACAGTTTACAAGTCAGCAGTTCAAAAGATTTGCTGAGACATGGGACTTTGTTCATGTTACTAGTAGTCCTGAGTATCCAGAATCTAATGGCTTGGCTGAATGTGCAGTTCAAAGTGTGAAACAGTTGTTGGAGAAATCCAAAAGACAAAACCGATATTTTTCTCAATTTGCTTAATCTCAGAAACATTCCTCGAGACAATTTACTTGGTTCACCTGCTCATAGACTGATGTTGAGACAAACCAGAACTACACTACCAATCAGTAAGAATTTGTTGATTCCAAGTGCTAAAAACAACAAAGCAGTAAAAGCTCAACACATGAAAAAGCATTTGTCACAGAAATTCCATTATGACAAAACCAGCAAACCTCTCAAACCATTAAAAGAAGGAGAGATACTGAAGATGCAGAGAGCAAAAGGTTTTGATTAAGACTTGTGAAACATGTATGTGTGGAACAGAGATCGTACATCGAGTCACAAGGAAATGAATTTAGGTAGAATCGGAAACATTTATTGCCAGAGTCTAAGAAACTGTTACAGCATCTTCTCTGTAGTTGAGACTCTAATTCTCAGAGTATGCTATCGAATGTTTCTGTTCCAGAGAACAATTCATCTTCTGTTCTTGTTCATGAAAGTGTCCCTGAAGTTCCTAATGCACAACATTCCCCAGTAACTATCCCTGTTGCTAAACCCAGTACTGATTATTATATAACAAGGTCAGGTTGTACCTGAAGACCTAATCCTAGATACATGGCAACCTGGATATGATTGTTATTGTTTATGTGTTTCTGATTGTCAATTTTCATTTGTATGACAAAATTGTCAACGAGGGAAGATGTAGACCATAGTGTGTTTGTTGTACCTTTAAAGTCACTGTAGTTCGTTGGGTCATGCACATAAGTACTGAGCACATGAAAGCAGAAAGCCATTTTGTGTAAGCAGCCAGAGTGAAAGCATGTGTGTGTGTGTGTAGCAGTCATTTAGCTAGTTCACTTGAGTTTTATGTTCCAGTCATCCATCCTGATGTGTCTGTGTGTAATAAACATCTTAACCAAATACCCAAGCCTCATCATCTTATTTGAATACACAAGAAAAGCAAAAGGGAAGACATGCTGACTCTGCACAGAAGGTACCCCTCCCTCTTGCTGGGAGTTTACAACACTAACCACTGCACCACTCTGCCCCCCACTACAAAGAGTAATCTGCTGGAGTTTTTCAAGTGTTAAATGCTATTCATCATCACTTTAACATCATGTATACAACTTTAATAATACACTTATATGCACGTGCTTACTTGTGTGAGTAAATCTCAATATTATAATTGATAAACTACACTAATGTAAAAGTAACACGTTACTTTAGTTAGTAACTAGTAATAGTAATATATAGTAATATATTACTTTTTTTAGAAAAGTAATAAGTAATAGTAATATATTACTTTCACTGAAAAGTAACTAGTAATAGTAACGTATTAGTTTTATAAGTAACTAGCACAACACTGATAGCAGTGTTGTGCTAGTTACTTATAAAGGTAATACGTTACTATTACTAGTTACTTTTCAGTGAAAGTAGGTAGCGTTGTCGCCTCACAGTAAGACGCTGTCCGGTTCGATTCTCAGCTAGAGCGTCTTCTGCGTGGAGACATGCGTGAATGGGCGTACCTTCGTTGAAGGTTGTGCGTCAGGCCTGGCAAGCCGCTATGTAAAAATCAACTGCCAATCATTAGCGGACCGGAGTTCCGCTGTGGCGACCCCTAACCGGGAAAAGACGAAAGACACAAACACAAACAAAAGCACAACACTGCTAGCAAGTTAGCCAAATGCAGGAAAGTCTGATAGGCAGAAAGGCACTTCTTCTTCAGTACAAGGCTATGGGCATCTCCTTTGATAAGACCACCCTCTAATGGATTCCAAAACTTAGTCTCATGGTCCTTACCAAAATATGGGAGAACACACTGATCTTCACTGATTGAACAGTGCGTAGGATGCCACATTCTTTTGTCAATACAGGTTATACACTTCTGGGGAAGTTAAGACAGGAAACTAAAACAGAAACACTGGCAACAATCCACTGCCTACCAACACACCCACCTAATGCATGTGCCTCTTTTTAAAGAGCCTAAGTAGGGGAGGAATAAGGTAGTTCTGTGCCTTTAATTAACAGAGGGCATAACTGAAGAGAGGAGATTATACCCCAAAAGAGTAACAGAGGATGCAAGAAGGCAATGAAGATGGGAGAAAAAAGTCATGTGGGGAAAAGTATATGGTGGAACCCACTAATAAACAAGAGACAAAAAAGTAAAAGAAACTTGTGAAAAATGAAAAAAGGAGAAATTTATGCATCGCATCTTAAACACCTTAACAAAAGACATAGTTAAGAATACTGAAGCTATACAAGCAAAGCCTGGATATGAGATGAAGTATCTTAGATTGCGGGAGGAACAAACAGATGTATATCTTATTGTCTACATTGTACAAGTGATAACTGACTAATGGCATGCATTACAGACCATTTTCAGATGGTTTACTTGTAATCCACCTGGATTCTAAGACTACAGTCAAAAACTGATGAAGGGTGCAACTGAAGAAAAAAAGTAATGAAAAGTACAAGTGAGAGAGGGCATATTTGTTTAAAAACTGATCTACCCCTTGAAGGAACCACTCCCACAGGTATGAGGATGTATGACCTTTCTGCTAAGCTTTTGTCAGTAGATGACCACCATTCATAATTCTTTGTACAATCTACAAATACTCTACAAATCTACAAATACAAATACTCTGCATTTCATGCAGTTCAGATGGGCATTTGGACCAAAGTGAAGAGTTATGTCTCTTAACAGTAAGCAGAATAAAGAAAGGCATCCCTTCAGTACTGAAACCAACTACTCATATTTCAAATGAATAAAACGTAAAGGGCAGTTATAAAGATTCAGGCAATAGGAGTAAATGTTGACCCCTATTCCCGTAGCTCTAGAATTCATAACATATATACTCAAAAGAAGGTACTAAAATGACACAAAATTAGTCAGTAATAGATAGTATCACTTGTACAAGCCATACTTCTCAATTGTTGTGATTGAGATAGTGCTGCATTTTTACCATTAAAATTAGCCTTGTTCTTTCTACATTTACTGATTTTCTTCATAATAGTCAACCTGTAAGGGTACGCACATTACAAAGTAGCTGAAATACACATATACAAAGGTTCATTATTAATACATATATGACATTTAGTAGGTGAAGAGTTTCTACTCTAAAATTTAAGAAAATGCTCCTCTTGTAAGCCCTCTGCTATGATCTCCAAAGGGCAGCACTAAGGTTTCTAATTCTCAGACACAGAGGTATGGGGCAAGCCCTCAGGCTATCTGTGACACATTATGCAGGAAATGTACTGTGCAAAATATCTAGAATGTAAGGAAGGACCAGCCACAGTTTTTCAGAGCTTAGCTCCACCATACTAGAATCAGACCTCTCAACCAATTGGGGACAAATTTCAACAGAATCAGGGACAAGTCAAGAAAAAATCAAGGACAATCAGGGACACTTTTAAAATATTAGTGCTATTAACTTGAAACATTGACAGAATCAGAGCATATGAATTAATACACATTTTCTGAGGTAAAAGAAGTTTATAACTCTTAATTATTGTCATTATTCATTAAGTGTAATTCACCACCTTTCCTCCAAAAGTCACTAGTTTTAGGTGGGATTAAGAGGGACAGAGTTAAAATTTAAGTCAAAATCAGGGACAGTTGAGAGGTATGACTAGAATACAAATAAATCAGTGTAAAGATCCTCCTTTCTAGTCTCACAGGCACTGTAAAAATTGATGTCTGCCTTCCAATTAGAGGCATGTTAACCATCAATCTTTGGCATCAGTCAAGTCTGTGACAGCCCACAGGGAAGATGACTTTTTCATTTAGCAAACTAACAACAATAACTTTCATTACTACTAGGTTTCAGTGCAGTATAACATTACTGTATGTCTATACTGCAAAACCTGTGCAGCCATACCATGCAGAACTTCAACCAGTTCCGTTCTCAGCCTTCACAGAGAATCCACCAAAAGTCTGGCTTTCTCATCACTCACAGATAGTAACAATCATATACCAACAAAGCATTATAAAAGTAACCTACTGAACTAACCGAGCAGGACATTGGAACTTGTGGGAGATCATATTTACAGGACATACAAGAATGTGGCCAAAATCCTTTTGTTTCTACATGTCTCATGTAATAATTTTATATTACCTATTTCATTCCTGTCCCTCCAGAATTCGTAATCCATGGTTAGAATAGTAAATCATGAATCTAACTTTGGGTGAAAGTTTCAACCAAAATAACCCAAAACGATAGCACAAGCCAATAAAAATTCAAATCCAAGGCGGTAATGAACCAGAACCAGACAGATGACCACTAAAAAACACTGTTTAATCCAACCAGTTTGAAATAGCAGATCCAACGAATACTAAGCAGTAAAACACCAAATCCAATAACGTTAGGCGCGCTTTCACTTTGCCAATAATACAAAGCTTCATCAGAACCAACCAATCTGCTATTTCAAACTGGTTGGATTAAACTGTTTTTTAGTGTTCATCTGTCTGGGTCTGGTTCATTACCGCCTTGGATTTGAATTTTTATTCAACCAAAATAACCTGAAGTACACTGGAAAGTAAACTGGTTAACACAAACAGAAGACAGAATCACTGCCTCATGAATCTCTCTCTCACAATCTCCACCCATGTCCTCCTGAAAAGGCCATCAAAGCAACCAAAGCAATCAATGCTTTAGCAGGATAAGATCTGACTATACCATGTACAGAGTTCTCATCAGCATTGTAACAAAATCTAATACAGCCCAGACAGGTGAATATGATTCATTTACTCACAGTAAAAAAAAAAAAAAAAAAAAAAAAAGTTACAGCAAGAGGCAAAAAGCTGCTAACTGGATGGAAACTAGAAACACAAAGCCTCTCTTGATTCACACAATATGGCATATATTTACCAAACACTGAGAATCAACATGAAAAGAAAGTAATTGTATATAATAAATGTTCTTAAAATAATTAACTGATAAAGATTTGGTTCATCCTTTCTGCAAGATCACCAGTCAAAATGTTCACTTTTAGCAAAGAAGTTACCTTTCTTGGAGGGCAAAATATATAGATTTGAGCATGGTGCCATACACCAGCCATAACATAATGTCTAGCCCTTCTAGCCACTCATTTGTCTCAACCACTACCAAGTACACTTCATGCTAATCAAGGCAGAACACTGAAGAGTTAAGATATACAAGGTTATGAAGTTCTGTACAACTATATACTTGCCTGAGAAGGTCATCCAAGCAAAGGGGGATGTGAGTAGACATTTAGAACCCAAGGATAGTCTTCTCATAGATTAATAACAGGGAGAGCATAACTGTTATATGTACTACTGGGGACCCTCTTTTTTGGTTCAATGACTGGACTGAATCCTGATCAGAAAAACTCTAGGATTGAAGGAACCAGAGATCACCATTAACAGAAAGGCTGAGAAGGCAGTAACCTGAAGTACATATGTACAAAGGATAGTCCGACTCCTGGAGCCATGTCTGAGATAATGTTTGGTAAAGGTATGTTGAGATGACCAGTTTCTGCACAGATGTTTGCAACATTTTTGAAGCAGTTATTACAAATATGCCTCAGGTATGCTATCTTAACTTCCTCCAGACACGGGGAGGGTTTTCTGTATGATCACACGCACTGGTTACTCAGTGAACATCAATGTGTGGTTTTAAACTATGGCAAAGGATCTACAAGTAACGTATGTGACCCATTAGAATGTGACCATCTGACAGAAGTCCATACCTTCTCCTAGAGATGGAGGTGCTATTTTTTCCTACTTCGGTCAGATCACAAGCATTCTGGATACTAGTTGAATCTATATTACCAAAATTAGAGGCAGATGTCCAGGCTCTGCCCCACTGAGGAGAATCTACAAATTCATGGTCAATTCCAATGCACTGTCTCCAATGACAAAAGACGATGCACTTAGCAACTTGGAAAGTATTTGTTTGGTAGCTACATACACTACTCTACTCAGATAGAAGAAGACTAACTGGTCAGCCTTCCCAAACTCATGTACTTATTTAAGGTAAAACTTAAGTCACTAGAGTATGAAGAGCTTATTCGCTTCTGGTACTTGGTCTCTCACAAACAAAACAGGAAAATGGACTGCCTGCTCATCCCCCCAGTTCAAAAGGGGGATGGACAAGACTGTCAAACACATCAACATGGAGTAGGAGGGTTGGTTCTTTGAGGAAAGACTATAATTCATGTTCTTCTGATAGATTTTAAACAAACTGCATCTTTAAAATCTCTTTCAAATGTTGTGAATGTGCCATTATGGTCGGGATTTCTTATTTTTGTCAGAGGAGCTGCAGTTTACTGTGAGGTTTTATGACTTGGAGAAGGAAATAATGATTTGTTTTGTACACATTGCATTCGCCTGAGATAATGCAAACTGAAAGTAGCATATATAGAGCTCAGAAAGGTGGGGACAAAGCCCTCCGCAATGGACATGCAAGGGATTCTGCATTAATGGCTGTGCTACAGTCCTTTTCATGATTTTGTACAGCAATTTACGGCTGTTTCCTTTAGATACTGCCTTTTTGATGTTTTGCATCTCAAGTATGTGAGATTACAGAACCATGCCTCAAAGTTGCGTAGAAATACAACACTCCCTTATGGAAATGCTTGAGCAGAGGGTATTGGACCACAGTACTGCCAGCCACAAGGTCATGAGTTTTAAAATTAGATGACATATGCATCCCGACCATACAGCAATAAGCCCAAACCCAACATGTAACTAAGGTAGGTCAGGATGACCTACATGATCATTCCTCTGTGTGGTATCTTGAACAACTCCATACAATGAATAGTATCTTCAACTAGGTACAGTAATTCATATGCCCAGTAAAAAGCTTCCTCGCATCGAGTCACTCCTGAAATCCCAGTGGTATATGCATGAGAATGTAGGTGACTTTGTAACTATATCAAGAGCGTTCCATGATCTACTGCAACATCTGCATTATCAGGTGAGCAAATGGCATCATGAAACTTGTGAAAACTACCAAGCCCAGACATTACTGCAGGGTCTGAACTTGGACCGTTGGTTGCATTCTTACCTAGACCTATAGGTTTTAAACTCTTCGTCTTTCCCGTGGGCATGAACAACCAACATTAGAGACTGCCAAGCTGCAGGTCTATAAAGAGAATCATCTGAGGTATGGTCAGACAGTTTATCCCAATTTATGGTCAACCCCATCAGGGACTGCAGCAGAGGGACATCCCTCTCTATGGATAATAGCAGGGATCCCCTCACTGTGGCACCAGAAGCCAGTAAGCCAGGTAAGGGAAAACCTAAAAAATCCTTTTGCAAGCATTGGTCATCATAGGCAGTACCTTGGTAAGTTCCTTGAGTGCTGAAGAAAGAATAAGTGGCAATACTTACCAGATGTGCTGCACTGACAACAAACAGGAGGAGACTCTTATGGATCCCTAGCAATTTGCCAAAGAGGTACTGATCACATCCGGTGAAAGCATTTGGGTGACCTGCAGCAGCGGGTAAGCAATATTGTGAAGAGCTCCTATCCAGAAATAGACAACTGTGTGAGGTTCTAGTGGGGGGGGGGGGGGGGTTTGAAATCCACTGCTCTGCTTTAATAGTAATTATAGTCTGCAAAATTTTGAGACGTGATAATGTTGTTTGAGATTTGCTCATGCAGTGTACACTCGGGGTATCCAGAAAATGTTAAGAATGAACATGATCTTTTTTTTCAGAATGTATCAGCATCCTAGAACAAATTTTGAGGAGAAACTCTACCATCACTTTAACAAAGGAAGCTATACAAGGTTACTGTGTACCAAAGAATAAATAACTTTGTACCCTCACTTTCCCAAAATTACAGTTATTCCACCCTATAGGGGGTATTGATAAAAATACCACAGTGCATTATACAAAATACTGCTGTGAGCAGCTGAAAGCAGGAAAGGGTGGAGATAAATGTAGCATGTTTGTGCTACTGGGAAAACAGCAACATACACATTGACTTACAAATGACTGCTAAGGACACACAAATGAGTGTCAATATGCTAATGAGATCCATTACATACGCAAATGATGAAATCAAACATTGTGGCATGATTCAGAAACATATATACAGTGGATATAAAAAGTTTACACACCCCTGTTAAAATGCCAGGTTTTTGTGATATAAAAAAGTGAGACCACAATAAATCATTTCAAAACTTTTCCCACCTTTATATGTAACATAACCTGTACAATTCAATTGAAAAACAAATCTGCTAGGGGAAAAATATAAAGAATAAAAAATGTACAATAAGCTGGTTGCATAAGTGTGCACACCCTTAAACTAATACTTTGTTGAAGCACCTTTTGATTTAATTACAACATTCAGTCTTTTTGGGTAGCAGTCTATCAGCATGGCGCTGTGGTGGTGGTGCTGCAGTAGCGTTGTCGCCTCACAGTAAGACGTTGTCCTATTCGATTCTCAGCTAAAGCGTCTTCTGTGTGGAGACATGCGTGAATGGGCGTACTTTCGTTGAAGGCTATGCATCAGGGCTGGCAACTCTGTATGTAAAAATCTACTGCCAATCATTAGCGGACCGGAGTTCTGCTGTGGTGACCCCTAACCGGGAAAAGCCGAAAGACACAACAACAAGTCTATCAGCATGGCACATCTTGCCTTGGCAATATTTGCCCACTCTTCCTTGCAAAAGCACTCCAAATCTGTCAGATTGCAAGGGCATCTCTTGTGTACAGTCCTCTTCAGGTCACCCCACAGATTTTCTGTTGGATTTAGGTCTGGGCTCTGGCTGGTCCATTCCAAAACTTTAATTTTCTTCTGGTGAAACCATTATTTTGTTGATTTGGATGTATGCTTGGCTTCGTTGTCATGTTGAAAGGTAAAATTCCTCTTCATATTCAGCTTTCTAGCAGATGCCTGAAGGTTTTGGGCCAAAAGTGACTGGTATTTGGAACTGTTCATAATTCCCTCCACCTTGACTAAAGCCCCAGTTCCAGCTGAAGAAAAGCAACCCCAAAGCATGATACTGCCACCACCATGCTTCACAGTGGGGATGGTATACTTTTGGTGATGCAAAGTGTTGTTTTTGCGCCAAACATACCTTTTGGCATTGTGGCCAAAAAGTTCAACCTTGGTCTCATCAAACCATAACACATTTCCCCACATGCTTTTGGGAGACCTGTTGTATTGTTTTGCAAATTTTAACTGGACCTGGATGTTTTTCTGTGTAAGAAAAGGCTTTCATCTTGCAACCCTACCCCATAGCCCAGACATAGAGACATAGAGAATACAGGAGATTGTTGTCACATGTAGTACGCAACCAGCACTTGCCAAAAATTCCTGCAGCTGCTTCAGTGTTGCTGTAGGTCTCTTGGCAGCCTCCCTGACCAGTTTTCATCTTGTCTTTTCATCAATTTTGGAGGGACGTCCAGTTCTTTGCAATGTCACTGTTGTCCCATATTTTCTCTGCTTTTTGATGACTGTCTTCACTGTGTTCAACGGTATATCCAATGCTGTGGATATTTTTTGTACCTTTTTCATGACTGTTACCTTTCAACAATGAGATTCCTTTGAGGCTTTGTAAGCTCTCTGAGAACCATGGCTTTTGCTATAGCAGGCAACTGAGTAAATGTCAGGAAAATCCTACTAGGACAGCTGAATTTTATTTGGGGTTAATCAGAGTCTCTTTAATTGATGGCAGGTGTGTACCCAAAAAGACTGAATGCTGTAATTAAATCAAAAGGTGCTTCAACAAAGTATTAGTTTAAGGGTGTGCACACTTATGCAAACAGCTTATTGTACGTTTTTTACTTTTTATATTTTTCCCCTAACAGACTTGTTTTTCAATTAAATTGTACAGGTTATAGGTCAAATTAAAGGTAGGAAAAGTTTTGAAATGATTTATTGTGGTCTCATTTTTTTATATCACAAAAACCTGGCATTTTAACAGGGGTGTGTAAACTTTTTATATCCACTGTAAGTAATACAATGAGCCATGGTGATCAGCTTATCTGAATGCCATCAGTTTTCAGTGTGCAGGTGAATTGCTCTCATTAAGATGCCAGGAATAGCATCTGCTATTAACCATCACTATATTTCGCTGCCTTGGAAGCCAGTAACCTTTACACTGCACATGTACACTTTGCATCACTTTAAAGACTGGCAGCAGCTGACATACAATCATGTTTGTGACCAGGACAGTGTAAACCACTAGCATTTAGTCAAAGACATCATACAGGAGTTACTAAACATGTGCCATCTGCCCATGGAATCAAGAGAGCTGCACTGAATGCCTACCCAAGAGAACATTTAGGTTCATGTAGCATTAACTATCCTTACAATGTGATCCTTTCAGCATTCAACAGTGGACACACTGGGACTTTCGTAAGTGTCAGTGTTGTGAATCCAACACCAGTTCTTTGCTGTGATTCTGCATACTTAATTTCCAGCAAAGGAGAAAATTACCACTATGTGGGCATTATACAAAATAATCTATTTCCTTCAGGTTATGGGGGAGGGGGAGTCATGACTGCAAACACATTGCCATCAAGTTTCCACCTGCTCAGCATGGCATCCAGAATATCATCCAGAAGGGCTTCCAATCCAACCGCTAGATGGTTTGTATCCAGAAGGGCTTCCAATCCAACTGCTAGATGGTTTGCATCCAGAAGGGCTTCCAATCCAACTGCTAGATGGTTTGCAGTGAACGGAGTATTATATACAACATGTCTGTGTACCATCCAGGCAGTTCTCCTTAATGCTCAGATATGGTAGACATGCAACCTGTTACCAGCATTTCATGTCAGTAACTTTCCCTAAGGGTATCTAATTGGTAGCTTCACATGCTACCACCCACAGAGTCCATGATAGTCTGGTCTCATGAATGTGGAACTCAGATCACTCATAATACTATCCACTGCTGTGTGATGCAGGTGATGCAGGGTACACCTTGGAACCATGGCTGATTACCCCCATCTACAGTTCCTCAGATGATGATGAAGATAGAGTATACACCACTGCTACTACCACAGGCACTGATATTCAAATGTATGCCTTGATTGCTGAAGGTCGGCTTCTACTCCTGGATACGTATGATGGCATTCTGCAGTATGGGACAGAGACCTTCTACAAGATATTTGGGGACTGCACCATGCTGCATAGCATAGTGCTTTGAAAACTATTTCAACATGAAGACACCGTAGCATGTCTGACATACATGTTGGAGCATTGGAGGAGGAGCTAGGTATGTCAGGACCCCATGTTAGGCAACAGTAAGCAGATTACATCACGGTACTATCAAAGAGGCAGTGTTAAATTAACAACTATGGGCTGTGACTACAGTTACACAGGATAAAACTGATGTATGCAATAGTACATCCAGGCTATGCAGTGCATTGAATTGACTGATCGTGCTGTGTATCAGACTTTACCATACCCACAGAAGCCACAGTTATCAAGAATTGCTGAGGTGGAGTGAGACATAGTGACAGGGGACAGCTATACTAGCATACATAGAAGGGTCATGAGTAGTCCCAGTGGTAAGGGACATGGTAACTCAGGTTGGCAGTAACCTGAACTTTGATCATGTGTCCATTGTAGTGAGAAAATCCTTCGATGTGGCACAAAGTATAAGTAAGGGCATGGCATCCAGATGTAACGAATTCATAGTCCCACTATACTCAGCCTCATTAAACCAACTCAAGTACAATGCACCCTTTGGCATGTATCTGACCAGGAATTTGCAACAGCTGGAGCGGCCACAGAGATTTCTCATTAAAAGTATACAGGCTGTAAATAATATGTCCTGTGTGGACTGCCTCAAAACCCTGTCCCTGTTCTCAGTCTCATACGGTCTACTTGGGGGGGGGGGGGGGAATCTATGCCTAACCTACAAGGCAATCACTGATCCAGCCCTGATGGATCTGCTACACATTTTCAAAACAAACAGCACCAGAATTTCCTGATCAAAGGATCTAAATCTCATCTGTGACAAACAAAACATGTTGGAGGGACAGGTATGTGTCTCAGATATTACCCTTTCTCTGGAACAGACTCCCCATTCATGTGAAACAGAGCTCTTCCCCAAGCCTATTCAAACACAGTTTAGACTAATGGATGGGAAAACACAAATTCTCCCCTAGCTTGTCACTTGTGGCCCTTATGGGCAGGGGCAGTTTGTAGATGCCCTGAAACATAGGCAGAGACCAAAGCCATTCTAGCCTGTGGGCATTGATAATTAAAAAAAATAGGGCATGAATGGCTAGGCTTAAAAAAGCTCTAGGGCCATTACCCTAGTAACCTCCTATGATCCAATACGTGGTAAATGTGGTAGCCACAGTCATGGCTAGTAGATGGGGAGTAGCGGATCAAACACTCTACTGATGGGGGAGCTTCCATGGGAAGAATGTTGGCTGAATGTTGCACGTAGCCTTACAGTGTGGTTGGCTCATCACAAGTACATATTCAGGAAACCATGTATTGGTCCCCACTGTAGCATTACAGCAGAATGTTGGCATCTATGACTGAACAGTCACAGGCAGATGTCACTCATGGCAAAGCTACATGAGAGTCTGATGGCAGTCAAATGTGTGACACTGATTGACTTTTCCACTGGGGAAGTACCACAGTGGAGCCAGAAAAGTGATGCCCATGCCCAGGGCAGAAGCAGCCATGGACAGTATGGATAGTGAAGCCATTTCTAGACTGGTGTATACCATCTATGTATGCTGAATGGGATTGTGTAATGTGCATCCATCCCCTAGCATGGCCATGGTGGCTGGTTGACCACATTGTGCACAAATGGCTGCCAACTGAGTCACCCTTGCTCTATACAAGAGTGCCTCTTCTGGGTCTCTGTTCTTACTCTTTCACTTTGCATGTGTTGCAGAAAGTACCACAGACTCTGCATCAGTTGCAGGTCTTCATGCAGGCCATAAAGCACACTCAGCATATGGCATATTGTTAGTCGTGACTGTCTATGTCTATATTATAGAGCTGCACATCCAAAGATTAAAGTAAAGTGTAAAAACCCAGATCTGGTAAAGTTCTGGAGTCATGGCAGCGATGGCCACCTACATGATTCTACCCTATGCACAGTGCGTGGATCCCAGAGGCAGTGCATTTGAGGCCCTCAACAGTAATGCAGCCTTGCCTGCCTATCTCCTGTGCCCCATCAGACTGACCCAAATATTTCAGTCCTCTATGATGCCCTCTGCAGTGCTATTCCACACACTCCTCTGCAGTGTGACAGTGTCTGTTACTGCCATGCTTCCCTAAGTGGAGACCACAGTCTTGACATCCACTACCAATGTCCCAGTTTGCTATAAGTTTCCTTATAATGGCAGCATATGTGGATATCCACTTTATTCTGATTGTCTGCACTGTTTGCTGTAGTGAGGTCTCCAAAAAATAGTGACTGTTTCCATCATGTTAAAACCGGGTTCATAGCATGATTATTCTAGTAAGATTTACAGCAATTGCCTGTTAAGTAGGTCAGTAATGTGATCACAGTGTACCAGTCTTGGTCCCATTCCTATTCAGTCACAGAGAGGATGTGCAAGCGTGTGTTATCTGGCCATGCTGATGACACTTTTCATCACACTATTGACTACAAGCATTATGCTACCCATTGATAGTACCTGATCATGGAGCTTTGAGGTTACTTGAGGTGTGCTCTCCTGTTAAGGATGGTCCAGGTAATGTTAGTTTTCATCCTACTTCTAACCTAGTCATGACATGACCCTAGTGATGATCGATGCACTTATGGCTGTGCACACCAGCTACTATTTATTCTCCTGACATTAACCTAGTTTGTGGATATGGCTTCAGCAGTCTAAATCTCTGGCAGGCCTCTCATCTGGTACAACAGGGATTGCATTATTTTACACCTGCTGTGCACAAACTACTGGGGACACCTTATGGGGTATTTATGAAAGCCATCTTTACAAACAGGATGCCTGGCACCAGCTTGCCAGTGTGGTGAATGATGTCAATGGCATCATCCACTCTGGTGAGCAGTGCCAGCATAAATATAGTGACCTGAACAGGCCCCACTCCAGACCGTCTCCACCAATGACAAGAAGAGATCAGGGAGGGAAAGCCACATTTTTATCTTAATCAAACTGTTTTTGCATTGTCAATGTACAGCAGGCCAAGCATGTAAAGATATAACTGCCTTCTCATTTCAAGGATGCTATGCTTATTGCATTTTTTTACAGCACCACAGGACAGCAGGGACAATAGGACTGCCTGCCAGAGGAGGCAGGCCAGGGTCTCCACACAACGGGGAAGGTGTTGGGTATTTTTGGCAATTATGTAGAATTTGAATAAACTGCAGAATATATACCTGAACAACTGTATCTGCGTTCTATTTTTTATTTTTTTTTATTTAGCTTCATTCAAATTAATATTTTAATAAACTATGTAATATAGCACATAAAAAGAAGTTATGTTCTTACCATAACATTGTATATGTGTTGTCCATTTCGTCCTTTATTCTCATTGATGGGTTGGATCCGTTTCAGCCTTTTACATAAGCCCGAGATCCTCAGCCAAGCTCGTGGGCATTTTCCCTACCATTAACGCACCTGTTCTATAACCCCAGATCTTGTTTGTCCTCCCAGCAGTGAGTGGAAGTATACATTACCAACAGAATGCAACATAAACATATTATACAAGCCATAACTCAGAGGCTGTGGAGTTCTATAAAAATCCAATAAGAGCTACTAGGTCTACCAGGAGGGGGAATGGTGGGTGGGTTGTGAAAATAAAGGACGAGATGGACAACACACATGGAATGTTATGGTAAGAACATAACTTCTTTATGTGTTGTCAATCTTGTATTTATTCTTACTGATGGGACTGCATCCCTACCTACCTAATTCTTGGGTGGCTCATGGGAGAATATTCCTCAGAACCATAGAACCAAAGGATGCTCTACTTCTAGAGGCCAAATCCAACTTGTAATCAGTGATAAAAGTATGTGGTTTAGCCCATGTAGCTGCAGCACAAATGCTTTCTAAGGGTAACCTGGCTTGGAAAGTTACTAATGTGGCTACTGCCCTGGTAAAATGAGCCTTGATAGAATTTGGAATAGTTTTATTATTAGAATTCTGTATAAAGGATATACATTGTGATAGCCAATTGGATAGTGTTACTTTAGAAACTTGTTGGCTTTTCCTGATGTCTGAATTAAAGGTAAAGAGCTGATCTGACTTTCTAAATTGTGATGTCCTGTGTAAATAGAAATGTAATTGTCTATGGACATCTAAAAGGTGGAGAGAGTATTCTCCTTCATTTCCATAGTTCGGAAAGAAAACTGGTAATTCAATAGACTGAGGTTTATTTCCAAAACCACTTTAGGTAAAAAGGATGGGTTCGTTCTCAGACAAATTCTGTCTTTGTGAAAAATTATGTACAGGTGTTTGGAATATAGGGCCTGTAGCTTGGAAGCTTCTAGCTGAAGTTATAGCTACTAAAAGAAGAATCTCCCAGGACAAACATTTCAAATCAGATGTAGCAGAAGGTTCAAAGGGTGGGTAAACAAGGTTTGACAATACAAAGTTCAAATCCCAAGATGAATAGGGTTTCTGTATGGAGGGCAAATTAAGGAAGTACCTTTAAGGAATGCTTTACAAAGTTTGTGAGAAATTCTAGCAGTACTCCTGTCTCCTATGTGAAAATTAGAGATGGCTGCTAGTTGAACCCTAACAGTAGCTGCAGCAGCTCCCTCATTGAGTAATTGGGCTAAGAATTCCAAAACAGAGTTCAAGGGAGCTGTGAAGGCATTTTTGTTATTAAGATTAGACCAGGCCACAAATCTTTGCCATTTACTTAGGTGCAATTTTCGAGTAGAGTTCTGGTGAGAGGAAAGCAAAATGTGTTTTAGTGGAGAAGAAAGTAGAGAAAACCTAGCTGTCATGGGAGGCGGAACAGCCAAGCTGTCAGTTTGAGGTTGTGGAGGATGGGATGAAGTTCTCCTGATGGATGTGTCAGTAGATTCGAAACTGGGTCCAGGATCCATGGCCCCTTCTGTGTATGTGGCCAGATAAAGAGGAACCATATCTGATGAGGCCAATAGGGGGCAATTAGAATCACTATGGTCTCCAGCAAGCTTGCTTTCTGTAGGAATTTGGGAATCAGAGGTATTGGTGGAAAAGCATAAAGAAGTCCAGAGGGCCAGTCGTGAACAAGTGCATCACTTGGCGACTCACCCACTGGGGTGATAAGGGCAAAGTAGTTGCTGCATTTGGGATTGATAGGTGAAGCAAAGAGATTGCGGCAAGGCTGGCCCCATTTACAGAAGATCTCTTCTGCCACTTTCTGACTGAGGGACCACTCGTGTGGCAAAGAATGGCTCTAACCAGTTTGTCTGCAATCACACTGGATTTCCCCAGAATGTGCATTGCTATTAGAAAGTGGTTGGAGGACTCTGTCCATTGCCAAACCCTCAGAGCTTCTCAACATAAGGGGTATGATCTGGTTCCCCCATTTGTTTATATACCAGACCACAGACATGTTGTCTGATTGAATAGCTATTGTTTCTAGAGGGAGAGAGTTCTGAAATGCTTGCAACATGAGGTGCACTGCTCTCATCTCTAGAAAATGTATGTGCAAGTGGGCCTCATGTTCCTAACAAGTGCCTTGGACTGTGTTTCCCAGATAATGCCCCCCCAACTCTATCTGGAATGGGTCCATGGTCGCTGTAGCTTTAGGCTGAGGGGGAGAAAGAGATTGCCTTGAGAGACTACTGGAGAGTTGAGCCACCTCTGAAGGTCTCTTTTGCAAGAGTTGGTTAATATAATCTTATGAAATTGGAAGATCCCAAAAGGACCATTGTGTCGAGAGTAACCACTGGAGGATTCTCATACGTTGTTAAGCTAGTGGTATTAGCACAATTCAAGCTGCCATTTTGCCTAATACCTGTAGTATTAGTTTGGCCGAAGCCTTTCTCTTGTTGATTAGTATCCTTACATGACGCTGAAGGTTGTAGACTCTTACTTGGTGAAGCTTTGCTGACATAATTGTTGTGTTTATTTGTGCTCCTATGAAAACCAAGGATTGACATGGCTCTAGAGCAGATTTTTTGTAATTTATCATGATTCCAAAGCATGAACAAAGTTAAATGGTGTAGTCCCTGGCTTTTTGAAGAAGATGCCTGGTTGGGGCAGAGATAAGGCAGTCATCCAGATATGGAAACACACAGAATCCTTTGTATTTCAGGTGAGCTGCTACTACAGTCCTGCATTTGGTGAACACTCTGGGGGCTGTAGTGAGACCAAAGGGCAGTGCTCGAAAGTGGAAGTGATTGGCTCCTAGTCAGAAACATAGAAACCTTCTGGATTGCCTGCTCATTATAATGTGGTAATATGCACTCTGAAGGTCTATGGAGCACATCCAACTTCTTTTTCCAGGAGTGGAAGCATCAACTGAAGTGTTACCATCTGGAACTTGTTCTTTTTTACAGACCTGTTTAGAATGTTGAGATCCAAGATAGGTCTCCAGTCCCCTGTTTTCTTTGGAAATGAAAAGAATCTTGAGTAAGTTCCGGATCCTTTCTGGTCTGCGGAGACTTGCTGGATGATTCTTTTGTTTAGCAACTTTTGAACTTCTAAGGTTGCTTGTTCCTTTTGACTGGAACTAAGGTATTTATAGGAGGAGGATAGGTGAAGGGAATGACATATCCTCTGGATATTATACTCTGCACTTGTCATTTGTGATGTTTCACCAGGTTTCTTGGTGCAGAGACAAACAACCCCCGACTACCTCCAGAGGCAAGCAATCGGGCACTCCTTCAGGAGTGCTGGTAGGGCCCTCCAAAGAAGGATTTTCTGAAGCCCTGGTTATGTGGACCCCCTCTGCTGTGAGGTCAGCATCTACCATTATTGTTCCCCCCTCTGCCCCTGGGAGAACTGTCACTGTATGCGGCATGGGAAGGCCTGTGGGATTTTCTGAACCACATTTTCCCAGTACCCCTCTGACCCTTTGGGAAGGGTCTGGTGGGTGTAGAAAAACATACTCCAATGGCAGACAAGGTCTTGCTCTCTTGTTCACATCTTGTGAGCACTTCTTTCACTTTGGGTCCAAAAAGAGAGGAGCTGTCAAATGGGGTGTTAATGATGGTAGACATGAAGGGCTCTGCAAAGTTGCAAAGTCGCATCCAGGCCTGTCACCAAAGAGCAATACCTGAACCTGCAGCTCTACTCGTTCCATCTGCAGCATAGGATACGAGCCTCATGGAAGAGTCTACTACAGAACTATGGGTGGTGAGCCGAGCATTAACTTTGTCTGCTATTGCATCTGCTACATCTCCTTGGAGGGAGTTTATGAGTTCTTTTAACAGGTCCCTCTGCAGCCTGGTAAAATGGGTAAGGTAGTTCAGAGACTGAAAAGCAAAGGTCACTGATGAAAACACATGCTTCCTATATCTATCCATAGTCCTAGAATCCTTATTAGGATGATGAATAGAGGAGCTGGTCTCAGTTAGCTCCTTTGTAGTACCCGCCATGACCATAGCATCAACTGCAACTCCTTTAGTAAGAAACCCTTTGTCCTTAGGTGCTGTAATGAACTTACTTAGCCTTCTAGGGGTAAACGCTATGGAGTCTGTGGTCTCCCACATCTTCCTAGACTAAATCCATAAGCTCGTTGGAAGGCAGAGTCACCCAAGAAGAGGAAGGGCGAGAACCAAAGGCTTTCAGGTAAACTGACTCCTCAGCAGAAGGGGGAGCTGGACTGTCAGTCACCTCTCTGTTTTAACGATTCCAGGATGTCGGTAATAGAGACATCATCAGGAGGTGACCTTGGGGACCCTTCTGCCTCACTAAAGTCAGTGTCTGATGTGATAAACTCTTCTGGGGAGTCAAGGTGCTTCCTCTTGCAGGTCCTCTTTCAAGGGACCTCCTCAGTGGGATGCTCTGGAGGGATTTTAGAAGAGGGTGAGTCTCTCTATGGACAACCTGAGGCCTGGAGTCTCTGCAATCCTGCAGAAGTGTTACCTGAGAGGATGAAGACAGCTGGTCCATACAAGGAGGAAGATTCAATGAAGGCTGTGCCTTAGACTTAGTAGGAATCAGTACCCCCCTCATAACCTCAAAGGCAGACTTCCTCCGCTCCAAGGATTCCCCTGGATCTGACAAAAAAGTTGTTGGAGCTGAAGGCAACCCAGGAGCCAGTGACAGAAGCTCTGAGGCCAAGGTAGAAGCACAACTCACCCACGCCGAAGCCCTGAAAGGCAAAGCTAGACTTAGAGATCTGAGCTGGCTCCGAGGATCTGACCGGGGAGTGTCATCTCCTAGAGGCTTCCTGCTCAGAATAGAGGGAAACACTCAGAGTGAATGTCTGCTCCAAGGTAACCGATGGTCCTGGAGCCAACACTGACATGATCTGGAGATCGGAATCTTCCAGCTCCGAAACCAAGGGATGGATCGGAGGAGGAATAGTAACAATGAAGGTTAACTGTAACTTACCTGATTCCTTTGGGCTCAGATCCAACAGAAGTTTGGCCAGAGCCGGAGTCTTCAGCAGCCTCTGCACAACCTTATCCACGTCTTCATTGGATAAGCTCCTAGTAGACCTAATAGGAAGAGATGGTTATCTGGGCTTAGTTAGTAATAGCAAAGGGAGCCGTGAAGTCACTGGTTCAAGTGAAGGTGATCAGCTCCAACCGTACCTCTCAACCTCTTAGAGCAAGAAATCTGGATAAGGCTATCAATAATGGGGGGGGGGGGTAAATGCCCAAAAATAGGAAAACTTTTTAAAAATTGCTCTTACAAGCTTAGAAAATTTATAGAATAACAGGTTTTGCATTAGCATGAATTTTCTGAAGGATAACAAGTTTGAAATTCAAATGTATGTCATTATTTTCTAACTTCAACCCTCAATGATTTGCCAGTGATTTGCCAGAAAACCACAATTTTATGAGAAATGGTCTAAAAATATGAGGCAAAAATCTGGACATTCTGCAAAAATCTGTACAGTTGAGAGGTGTGGCTCCAACGTAGAGTGTGTGTTGGCGCAGAAGGTGTCAGAGCCAAGGGTTCTTTTGGCTCCAAAGTAGTCTTGGATCCAGTGATGACTGACTGCTCCGAGGATGCTGGAGGAGTAGAGAGTTGAGTTTTGCATCTTGGCCCCCAGGAGTCTTCTGGAGCTGAAGATGCCCTCTTGGAAGTCTTTTCCAGGGATTTTAAAGACTCTGGAGAAATAGCCTCTGAGAAGGGTGTTTTTGGCAAACCCTTCAAAATCAACTTGTTTTTACACTCGAGAAGAGCTCTTTGATTAAATCCATGACATATGGAATAATTTTCTTGTAAAAGAGCCCCCAAGCAATAAACACAGAGAATGTGAGCATCGCTAAGGGGCATCTTCTTTTCTGCATTTTTCATGTTTTTTGAAACCTAACAGTTTCCCCTCTGGTTCTGGACCTAATGAATCACAAAACTCACACACACACACACACACACACACGCAGGTAATGAGTAAAAGGTGGATAAGAGAAAGAATTATTACTCTTTTTTTTTTCTTTTTTTTTTTTACACAAGAAAAATGTTTACACACAAGAAAATCTTCCTCCAACTTAAACAGATGATTAGAGGAAGGAAGAAAGGAAGGAAAGGGAGAAGTCATCCTCTAACTAAAATGGATGATTAGAGAATGAAAGTAGTAGAGAGAAACATCCTCCAACTAAAACAGATGGTAGAAATGACCCTCTAACTTAAACGGGTCTATAGATTAAATGGTATAGGGTAGACACACTATAAGAAAAATAATAGCAATAATAACCAATATAACAAGATTATTAGTAAGCAATTTGCTCCCGCAGTGGTGGTGCTGCGGTAGCATTATCACCTCACAGTAAGACGCTGTCTGGTTCGATTCTCAGCTAGAGCGTCTTCTGCGTGGAGACATGCGTGAATGGGCGTACCTTCGTTGAAGGTTGTGTGTCAGGGCTGGTAACCCGGCACGTAAAAATCAACTACCAATCGTTAGCAGACCAGAGTTCTGCTGTGGCGACCCCTAACCAGGAAAAGCCGAAAGACATAAACACAAACAAACATTAGTAAGCAATTTGCTATACTTAGCCCAGAGCTTAGCTAAAGGGAACCTCTTTGCTGCATGGCAAATGAGATCTGAGGTTTTAGAAAGTACAGTTGTGTACACTTACCATAACTGTAGATGTTTGAGTGTATTCACTGGAACAGTCATCACATTTGGGTTATCCCTGCCAGGGTAGCCCTCAGTCAGCCCGAATACCAAAGGCTTAGTATTTCTGCATCGGTTGCTGTCACTCCAGGACTGACATCAGGTCGTCAGTGGTATAAAAACAGGCAGCCATTACATCAGTTTTTCTTGCCCTGTCAAGAGCCTCCAATAAGGAACTAGGATATGGTGGAAGAACACCACCAGTAGAAAGTAAATACCAAAAATTCCTTGTAAGGAGAGAGAGAGAGAGAGACAAGGGGGATGGAGGGAGGGAAACCAGGACTGCATCAGTGAATACACTTGAACTTCTACATTTATGGTAAGTGTACACAACTTTACTATGTTCTTTATGTTTCACTGTTGCAGTCATCACATTTGGGTTGATTCCCAAAGCTGAAGAAAATGGTGGAGGCAGTCAAGAAGACTGTGGGCTGGCTAGGATGCCCTGCAAGACTGCAGTGGCAAAGCCTGCTCTGGATTTGGACAAGATAGTCAGGAATGAAAGTCTTGGTGTGGTACTTGCTTTCCACAGGCGATACAATTGTTAACTTTTTCTGACATTGGTTAGAGCAAGAAAAAAGGATCCTCAATGGAGTACTTAGCTTTAGAAGACCAACTTCAATTCGGAAATGAAAAACTCAGGTAGCGGCCGACCAGCACTTATGCGAACTGCTTCGGGCTCCTCGGCAAGAAAGACTGATGTAATGGCGTTGGCTGCCTGTTCTTATACCACTGACGACCTGACGTCAGTCCTGGAGCGACAGCAACCGATGCAGAAATACTCAGCCTCTGGTATTCGGGCCGACTGAGGGCTACCCTGGCAGCCATAACCCAAATGAGATGACTGCAGCAGTGACACAAGAACATCAGGTGCATTATGGGTAGGGAAAATGCCCACGAGCTTGGCTGAGGACCCCGAGCTTATATAAAAGGCCAAGACAGATCCGACGGATTGGATCTGACCCACCAGTGAGAATAAAGATGAGATTGACAACAACACATCATATATTTGAGGTTTTGTTAATATTTCCCATTGTTTATTATGTTGCTTTGGTGCTTTACTTCTCTCAGGTTAATGTACTACTTTAATAAACTGTATACCATATAATTGTAGTTGTCTTTTTTTTTTTTTTTTTTGTCATTTGTTCCACTTATTTGTTTTCTCCCTTTATTTTTTTCCTGCTGGATCAGCTGTGGCACAAGCAGTAGTCATTGTTCCCTGCACTGGCCATTATAAGTTCATAAGATGACACTAGACTATTGGCCCAGAGGCCCTAGCCAAGAATTTTGCACAAAGTCAGAACCTGTTTCCCTTGTGCAACAGGGACACAGGTGAGATCCCAGAGGTGTATTTTCTGTTTCCCATCCAGTCATCCAGGTTCCTCTTAAAGAGGGCTAGTGAGATACTCTGCTTAGCACAGAGAGGGAGCCTGTTCCACAGACGGGGGAGTCTCTGTGACACAAATCTATTTCATCAACACGTTCTATTAATGTCATAGACCAGGTTTATGCCTTGCGTGTGGGTTGCCTGAGTGGATTTTGACTTATGGATATGCAGCAACTCCATCAAGGTTGGATCTGAGATGGCCTTGTATGCCAGACACAAGTCACCCCTGAGCAGTCTGTACAAGACTGAGTAGAGAGACATGGCTTTTAGCCTATCTGTATATGACAAGTGTTTGTGACCCTGGATTTTCCTGGTCAGGAACCTCTATGGTCTCTTGAGCTGCTGCATGAGGTTGGCAAGGTACATGCCGAAGGAGGCATTGCATGTGATAATGGGTCTGATAAGGGAGAAGTACAGGAATGTTATGATCTCATTGTTAACAGATGAAATACCCTTACTTAAGATGTGGGCCATGTAGAAAGCCTTCTGTACAACAAAGGCAATGTGCTGGTCAAAAGTCAGGTTGCTATCAACCCGGGTGCCCAAGTCCCTCATGACTGCTTGCATGCTTAGTACATTATTAATGTGATAATTAGTGGGGACACCATTTTCCCCAAAGGGGAGAATGATGCATTTCTTGACATTCAGTTTGAGGACATGCTCCTGGCACCAGTCATTAGTTTGGGTAAGGCCCTCTTGGAGGATGTTCACATCACTAGGGGAATTTAAGACAGCACCCAGCTTGCAGTTTTCTGCAAACTTGGTCAGTCACAGACCACTGGTTTTGGCTTGCACCTCAGAAAAGTATATCCCAAACAGTAGAGGCCCCAAGACCAATCCTTGGGGTACACCACTCATTACGGGTTTACTACTAGAGGTGGCTTCCCCTATTTTGATTGGAGTAGGTTCTATCAGTGAGCCAGTTAGCTACCCATGTGGTAACATACGGGTTGATGCCTAGCTAGGAGAGTTCATCTATTATGCCTGAGTGGGGAATAGTGTTGAAGGCTATGGCTAGGTCATGGTAGGTGGTGTGCACAGTCTTCCCCTTGTCCATGACTTTGGTGACTGTTTCGAAGAAGTTGACCAAGCTTAATAGGCATGATGTTCCTTTGACAAACCAAACTATGTGGGGTCAAGAGTTTGGAGGTTGCCAATGTCCTTGTTTATAAGGTCCATGATAATGTGCTCCATGGCCTTACAGATCAGGCTAGTTACACTGATGGGCCTGTAATTGCCTGGGTCAGTGGACACTCCACCTTTGTGTACAGGGATGATAGTGGCTGTCCTCCATTCAGCTGGGACAAAGCCAGTGCTCAGGCTTTGGTTGAATAGGGTGCTATGAGTTCATGCCTGAGTTCATGTAGGAAGCAGCCAGGGATGTTGTCGGCTCCCATGGAGACTATTTTTTGCCTTTGAGAGGGCATTAAAGACCTGCTCCTTGGTGATGAGGGGAGGGGGGCAGGTGCTGGGGATGTCCTGGTTTACTGATGGGGGAACAGGGGGGGTGAAGTTTTCACTGAACCTGTCTGCCAGCAGGTTGGCTTATATCTATGGCATTTGTGCATGTGGTGTTCTTGATCGCCAGTTCAGAGCAAATTTGGGTGTTACCTTTGAGATTGTGGGCGTATGTGAAGAAGGTCTTGTGACTGTCCTTAGTGGATGTGGCCAATTTGGAATCAAAGTTAGCCTTGGAGGATTTCACCAGTGACCTTATTGGCTTGTTCAGACAAAGGAGAGATTGCTTCCAACTCGGCACCTGCTCCTTCTTGGTCTTGGACACCAATTCTTTCCTTTTATTATAGAGCTTTTTTATTGCTGCTGTACACCAGACATGTTTACTCTTCCTTACGGAAGATGATTTGGTCCTGTCAGGTATTGCTGTGTCCATACAGCTACGTAGGTTCTCATATAGTTTTTTTCTGTAGGCTTGGACATTAGTGCTAGTTCCGACTGAAGGGATGGTGGCTGTGAAGCTGCTTATACCTGCTCTCAAGATATTGCAGTCAGTCAGTTATATCAACAGCTGGGTCATAAGCAGTCCACAGGCGTACCTCTCTACAAGGTAATGAATGTCACCTTATGGAAGGTGACTGAGGGCTAAGTGGTGGCCTCCATTGCTACTATTCCAAATGGGGGACATGGGCTCCCCATCACTGAGTGGTGCAGTGGGCCCATGACAAGTCACTTGAGACAAGGTGGGAACGTTGATGTGGGACATAGGCATGATATCTGCACTGGAACTCTGAGTACCTCTTTGTGCAGTCTATAAAGTTGCGTAGCCAGCTAGCACTGAACATTGGACCACAAGAGGAGTGTATCCATGAGGTCAACCACTGAAGTAACTGACTTCTGGATGGTTCCCTTCCGGGACACCTTCTGTGTCACTCCCCATTCAGTGTTTGCATTCCAGTCCTCTCAATTATCAGTTGTTCACCCTCTGTCAGTCTGCATTTCTCCACTGTTGCCCCTCCCTTACACATCACTTTCTCCCCTTCCCTGTTTCTTTACTTTTACCTCTTTCCTACTCGCACCCATGCTACTTTCCCAATCATCAACCCTTGTTCCAAAAAAAATGGAAACCTTTACCAAAGGGGAAAAGGTATCCCCTTCTCATCATCCTTCCTTTCTGTATATTCTGTTTCCCAGTTCTGATAAACTTATCTTCCCAATGCCTTCCCATGTATGTATTAAAATCAGCTTGCACTTGATGTGGTGTGTTTGTATGGGTTGCCAGCAGTTCCTATGCAGCTATGAAATGCTCTGATAAAAATGTGAGTACAAGAGTTAAGCACACCTTCTGCATGCCAGTATCCCTGGGTCATACAATCACTCATAATGTGGTCATCTCAGTAATACAGTGAATGACATTTTCATGTCTGTGGAAATTCAGGGTGGCACTGTCTCTGGCACAACCATACTGTGCTGGCACTGGCACATAGATCCCTAATCCCAGTCAGGTCATGCTCTGCTAATATCACTGTCCTATTTACTGCAGCATTGTTGCATTAGGCATCTTTGTGAATACCACCCCCATTGTATTTAGACAATGTTAAAATTATGCACTAACTCCACATTTACAGAAACATTTATTTTCACCAAAATCTTCAAAAAGTTGGAGTCTTGTCTTTATGTGAACATTTTCCTTTTGTCATAGCAGTTTGAAGTACACAAGGCACTATCATGACATTCAGGTTTCTGAAGAAGTCCTTTTAATTGCTTCCTTCAAAAGCACCCTCTTCATCTTGTGTCTAGTTAAAGTAATGAACAGCAACAGAAAATGGCTCAGACTGCAACTGGCCCATGTTGCTCAGCAGGTTATTTTGCCACCCCTTTGAAATTCAGGGATTGTTGACAATCATCTGCACCCTTTTTACCTGTATGCTTTAGGATAACTGCAATAACCACTTCCTAATCATGCCACACTATCCTGAAATGTTAAGGAAACCTGTAGTGACCAAATCTGAAAGTCACTATTAGACTGTGCCTTTTTCTGTAGCACAAATACTATTGTACCTTTCCACCACACCATCTGCTGCCCCATCAGGGAATGAGGTCCCACATATTCAAGGGGTGAATAGTTATTGGCAAATATAAAATATTTCCCAGGGTTTATAGCTCAACAGATTGCCCACACATTCTGGAATACTAATGCTGTTATACAATCATAAATGGAATGCAAGACAGCATAACATTTTAAACAAAATTTCATTGTTTCATTAATATCCTAACATTTGTATACGCATTCCATCTGAGAGGATGCATCCATTTCCAGTACATATTAAACTTGCTACTTCATGCTACGTGCTTTAAGACACAGAAAAATGTGATCAGTCAATAAAACAGTACAGGAAAAGCCAGTATCAAAACTGCAATCATGTTGGTGCATACCTGTAGGTCTGTGAATACAGTTAGGGCAAAGTGGGGCAGCACACACATGTCCTGTTATACACGTATAAATCATTCCAAAACAACTGCTTAAATAGTGGAATTCATTCCAAAGGCTTAGTGCACTGTTTGCAAAGGTAGAAGCAAACATTCATCCACTTCAAGGTAGCAAATCTAAATTATATTTTAACAAATGAACACTCCAACTTACAAACACATTCCTGGAAGGCAAACTTTATTAATGGATGCAAATTCAGTTTATGGATGGGTGTATGAATGCATTACAAACGAAAGGGCAGTACAAACTTTTGAAACACAAAGCACGAAGTGGTAAAAGCTGAGTGCCGCCAAACTACTGTTATAAGCAGTCACGAACAGTCACAAAATGGATTTCTTTTAACACAACTTTAATAGTGTTTTCGGAAGCGACTATGCGTTTCCTTCCTCAGAAAGCAAAAAGTAAAAAGCGAAAACAATGTAGTCACATCCAGCCCATACATTTAAACCATTTAAGACATCATGTGATACTAATTAATTAATACACTCATAATATTGAATCATTTTACTACTTAAAAACTCTTTCCAAAACTTTTTCATGTATACTACAACAAACCCTATAATTACATTTGACTAACATCAATTAAAGTTAAAAACACTTCAAAGATATGTCCACTTGTTTTAAAAATCTGTAATACTAAAATATAAATTCAAAATTAAGTCTAATTTGGCCGATAGAACAAACAGCCAATACAAAAAGGGTGAAGCAGCAAAAGGGAATCCTTTTCAAAGTCCTATACATTGGCATTTATAGCCAAAGTTTACTGACTGCATAACCATAATATTAAAACAAACTATCAAAGTGTGAAAGTCCCCATAAGCCAACAAAAAATCTAAAAAGTGATAATAATAATAAAAAGCTCCCCTATCTATTACAAGCAAGCTTTTTTAATACACAAGTAATGGACATACTATCGTTAAGACCTGGGGCAAAAGTGGCCCCTGTTCTTATCTGCCAACATAGTTCCTGTATGTCCAAGTAGATTTGCCATGGACCCACATAAGGGGCAATTTCTATCTTTTGTAACACCATGAATTCAAAATCGTGATGAGGGAATTCCAAGATGTGGCATGCAAGTGCGTTGTTTGTATCACCTTTGGAGATAGCGTAATAGTGTTCATAAACACGCTGCCTTAATTTACGCTCCGTTTTACCTATATAGAATGCGTGGCAAGCTGTGCGCAAAGCCACATACACTACCGCTTTCATATTGCAATTATATTTTCCCATAATTCTATGTGGAATTTTATTAACCAAAGCTGTGTTACCTTCCTTTATGTGCTTGCATTGTGCACAGCTGCCACATTTACTCATTCCTTTTATAGATCTCATCATCTTGGATTGCCCGCTTTCCAGCAAAGTTTTCAAATTGACCCCTCGTCTAAAAGTTATAACTGGTGGGCCACTACAAATTTTCTGAACTTGTTTATCCCTTGAAAGCAATGTCCAATTTTTACTTAAGATGCCCCTTATTAAATGATGATCCATTGAAAAAGTACATAAAAACCTAAGTTGATTATTGGTTTGGCCAGGTCCACCCCTAATCATTACATTACCAGTTAATTGATTAGTTTGGCTAGCAGCATATTGGGAGGCTAGAATAGGGCTAAAATAGCCAGTTTTGCGTTTATGTCCAACTTCATCCATGACTTCCTCTATCAAATGTAGTGGATAACCCCTATTCCTGAACATGCCAACAAGGTTATTACATTCCCCTTCAAAATCATGGTCATCTGTAACCATTCTGGCTGCCCGCACCATCTGCCCTTTGACAATGGCCTTCTTTTGGTGGTGCAGGTGACAACTAGAATAGTGCAGAAAATCATTGGAGTAGGTAGGCTTTCTGTAGATGTTACTCTTAAATCTCATATTGGAGCAATCCTTCACTAGCAAGATGTCCAAAAAACTAATCTCAGTGTCACTAAAATTAAATGTGAATTCCAAGAAATTGGTCAAGGTAGTGATAGACTCAATAAAGCTAGGAATAAGTTCCGGTTGCCCTTTCCACAGGATAAACATGTCATCCTGGTATCTGGTGTACCAGGTGACGTGTGTTTGGAACATGGAATTTTGAAATAATAGTGTGTTTTCCCAATGAGCCAAAACGCAATTAGCATACACCCCCCCGCAAGGCGAACCCCATGGCTACCCCTGATGTTTGCATATACATACCATCTTCGAACTTAAATATGTTGTTATGAAGTATAAGTTCCAAAAGTGTCTCAATTAGGTAAATGATTTTGTCATTTACTTTTCTAACAAATAAAAAATCCCTTACCCATTCAAGGCCTATATCGTGTGGTATCACAGTGTATAAATCCTTTATATCAACTGTGAGAAGCATTAAAGTTGGATCAAATTGGATCTTGTTAATAGAGTCCAAAAAGCTCCATGAATCCTTGCAAATGTGTTTTTCTTTAGCTAAAAATGGCTTGAGCAAGGTGTCAACATACTTGGCACATGCGCTCGTAATGGATCCTCTACCATCCACGATAGGCCTGAGGGGTGGGTCATAGATGGATTTATGGATTTTAGGTACTCCGAAGAAGACAGGTAGTCTTGGTGATGCCATTGTTAAATAACTATGTAGCTCGGTGTCTATGTATTCTTCCAGGAACAAATCTTGCAAGGTGTATTGAATCTTCCTATATGCTATGTTAACTTCGTTAACGCTAATCTCTTTATATGGTCCCTTCTCTAAATGTTTGAGAACCTTTTCAACATAGACATGATGGTCCATAAAAATGAGCCCATTCCCTTTATCGGGTTTCATCACCCTGACTTTGCAGTCCTTCAGGGTACTGATCCATTGCCTATCCTGTGATGTTATATTAAGTTTGGTATTTTTATGTGGGGGATGGTTAGTAGCCAAATGCCTAAAATCTAGTTCACATGCTAGATCGAAGGCCCTTAAATTTGGTGCCGGGGGGATTGAACACACTGGCTATCCTAAAGGGATTTATTAAGCTGGGCATGTTCCCTAATAACATTCATAAATTCAGTTTTCGTACAAACAATTTGAGATCAACTATTGTTTTCACCATATCAAAGTGAGTATCCGGAATAAAATTCAACCCTCTAGAGAAGAAATCACACATACTTTGTTCCACATCAAATAAGGTGAAATTATATATTTTAAAATCACCCTCAGTACTGTTTATAATTTTTACTTCATTTTCGAGGGGAATTATTTCTTCTTCAAATTCCTCTTGTTCTTTGGGGACTGATGGTTCCCATTGGATCTCAAGTTCCTCTGATTGGGATCTTGTCCTTGCCGAAAATCCTGAACAAATGTTGACTTGCCAGTGTTGTTGTTGTTGTTACTACTCGAAGTGTTATGATTGCTAACCTCAGAGTCAATGATTTCTATCCCTTGGGCCTGGTTACTGCGTCCCTGGTCGTCAGCACATGTTCCTTGGCTCACGACCCGCGGGATCGCAGGAGCCT
This sequence comes from Protopterus annectens, assembly GCF_019279795.1. Taxonomy (NCBI): domain Eukaryota; kingdom Metazoa; phylum Chordata; order Ceratodontiformes; family Protopteridae; genus Protopterus; species Protopterus annectens. The sequence goes on along the minus strand of NC_056741.1, from coordinate 1,268,429,090 downwards.
GATCCATGACAGGTAAAGGTGCAACCTGTCCCCTTGCTTGATAATTAGTATTAGTAGCTCTCACAGTATACTTGGGCTGGCTTACCAAGGGGGGCAACGGGTACGCTTTATTGTTGGCATACTGAGATATGTCCTTCTCAATCTTCTTTTTCTTATTGTTAGATAATTTGAGCATTGTTGCTTTAATACTAGTGAATATTCTTGAATATTCATAGCGATATCTATTAAAGTTCCGATTATTTTTAATGTCCTGTTCAAGCAACTGTAAATCTTTTTGATAAGATGCTATCCCTTGTGCATAATGACCTATCAAACTCTGCATAAATTCAAAACCTTGCTTGTCAAACATGTTCAGAAGCTGTTGATGAAAATCGGATCCATTGACTAGCCCTACAGGAAACCTCCACTGCCGGAGGCCTTTGGGGACAATATGCTTGTCCAAGCATTCCTCCAAATATGCTACCTCCAATTGTAGCTTCCTACATTTAAATAATTTATAATCAAATTCGCTAATAATAAGCATAATATCTGTGACAGTACCTTCTTGTTCCTGCACGATGTTTACCATGTCTCGGCTATCAGTTGAGAAGAAATTCCTATTGCTGAGAAACGTATTCAATGAGGGTGAGGAATTCGGCTCGTTCTGCATAAATTCATCCCCCTTGTCGGTTTGTTTGAGTTGCTGAAAACTATGCACTTCCGATGCCAGAGCGTTACCGGTTCCTGGCCAGTGCTGGTTCCTTTTGCCGCTAACTCCGCTATCACCTCTCTCCCTATACCCATCCGATTGTTGGTTGGAGTGTATTTCATAGCGGTTATGCTCCTCACTAACCGGGACAGACGCTCGGTTCACATTACCATCTTTGATGCTGTGATCCAAGTCCTCGAACCTCTGTGTCAGCTGATCCAACCGCCCCATGATCATCTGTATTAGGACGGTTAAGTTCCCATTCTCGGCATTTGTCTCCACATTGCTACAGGCTGGACTAACTGCTACGTTATCCATGTGATCTACTTGTTCCAATCGGCGTAGTAGCAGCGGAGAAGAAGAAAAGTCAGGCGTACCAGCTACCTCCTCGTTAGCCATCCACAAACCACAAACGAAAGGGCAGTACAAACTTTTGAAACACAAAGCACGAAGTGGTAAAAGCTGAGTGCCACCAAACTACTGTTATAAGCAGTCACGAACAGTCACAAAATGGATTTCTTTTGAATTTATATTTTAGTATTACAGATTTTTAAAACAAGTGGACATATCTTTGAAGCGTTTTTAACTTTGATGTTAGTCAAATGTAATTATAGGGTTTGTTGTAGTATACATGAAAAAGTTTTGGAAAGAGTTTTTAAGTAGTAAAATGATTCAATATTATGAGTGTATTAATTAATTAGTATCACATGATGTCTTAAATGGTTTAAATGTATGGGCTGGATGTGACTACATTGTTTTCGCTTTTTACTTTTTGCTTTCTGAGGAAGGAAACGCATAGTCGCTTCCGAAAACACTATTAAAGTTGTGTTAAAAGAAATCCATTTTGTGACTGTTGGTGACTGCTTTTAACAGTAGTTTGGCGGCACTCAGCTTTTACCACTTCGTGCTTTGTGTATGAATGCATTATCTGAAATACTGCTCACTTCAACTTGGAAGTTTTTAACCTTTTTCAGATACTGTATCCACATGGTCTCAACATTTGACCCAATGCAAAAAAAAATAATAAATAATTCACCCTACACAATACTATTACGGTTCCCACAAAGAGTAGGTGGATTTTTTTGACTGTATCACGTATCATTTATTTCCCATTTGAAGTGTCACTGTTTACGAAAGCATTACAAAAATGCTGAGCACTACAGTAGTGCTCCTTGAATGGTTTATGGCACAATGTCATCCAACTTGAAAAGTCAACACTGCGGAAGGACAGAATAAGCAGAAAATCAACTGCACTGCCTGCTGCAGTTATGCAGGCAAAAGTGCAACAGCTGGAAGTGAAGTAAGGCAATGTACACAGATGTAATTGGAGGACAAACCTGCAAACTCGCCTAGATATTTGCAGGCAGAGGAATGTTGATCTGTGCATGAGGAGATGCATATGACGGATGAAAGGCAATGCCAGGAAAACAGCAGGGAAAATTCCAGCTACCAATGCACTTGCCAACAACCAAGACTGTCAGGTGACCAACAGAGGAGAAAAGCTATGAAGTAAGAAAAACATAATTAACTGGATATTTATCTGCACCAATAAGAGGCATAACACAGAGCACAGATACAAAACTGACTAGAGGAAATGGTACAAGGGAAGTATGGAAGATAAGGGAAGTTTATGAGTGCTGTGCAATGAATCCAAACTACCACAAGAAGCCTTCTAATATGGGGAGGGGTTCTGCACATGAAGGTTATACATGCCCCCACTATCACTGTGCAAAACTGTGTGCCAGTGCCATGCCATTATTACCAATGTCCACTATCGACAACAGACAGTTCACACAAGTAACTCGCATGAAGCATTTAGGGGTGGGTGGCACACTCCTTGAAGCCTCTCATACAGGTCCATCACTGGTTTCTGCTCCTGTTGCAAAATGTACAACAGCACCATCAGGGAGGCATGTTAATGTTCCAGAAGCATCTTGAAATAGTGGTACCATGCCTGTATAACATTCAGAGTCCATAGCAAACAGTCATTGTAGCTGCAGTATACCCCACAAGGTGGTGGGAGTAACAGGTTGGCACACCAGCAATATTTGCATGTCAAAGTCTGTAACATTTATGCCACTCCACTATATTACAGTCCTCCATGAGTTGTACAAGCCCAGCAGCCTCATTATGGAGGTCATCTTAGATGGCAGTGTACTGCCCTCAAAAAAATGCTCCCTGCTCCATAAATCACATAATGAAGTCTTTTCTGACCTGCAATGCAAAGGTGCAGTCAGTTCCATACAGTATCACAAGTTTTTGCCTCTACACCAGTCTCCACATGGTTCATGAAGAAAAAAACAGAAAAACTAGGTCCTGATGATAAATCCAGCAAGAACAAAACTAAATCCAGTGATAAACAAAAGAGTAGTTGCTGGAGCCATGAATAATTTTGGTAAAACACAGTCTTTAATAATGTAGAATCCATGTAGAAAGCAATAAAACACAAGTGCTAAAAAAAACTTTCACCTCTATGCTTTTTCAGGTGAACAGTGAATGCAACATTAACATGTCTTTTAAATAAGTAAAACTTAATCACATGTGGCCACTAGCCTAGTGGGACTAACCCGGTTAACAAAGAATAATTAATAAAAAATAAAAGAACAGTAGCATCAATACAATAAGCTTCTGTACCTACATCAAGATGGCCAGTCCCACAGAGGTCCACTTTTTTCCTCTGAGTACAGGGCGGAGCTGTTTGGTGCTGTGGTTTTGGATATCTTAACAGCAAAGATCGTTTGAATCAAGTAGTTATTTTCCAGTATAAATAGAACCCATACAGAAAGCATAGCTGTGTACACTTACCATAAATGTAGATGTTTGAGTGTATTCAATGTTGCAGTAATAACTGACAGGATTTCCTGTCATGGAAAACCTTAGCTGGTCTGACTACCAGAGAACCTTCTCCTACTAAAGCTAGCAGGTGCCCTGTCAGACATCAAGACATCTGAGTATAAAAATGTGTCAGCCAGCACCATAACTTTAGTATTTTATTGCCTCCAACAGATAGGAGCCCCCCCCCCACCCAGAAAGTCACTAAGGTCAAGGGCCAAAGCTCAGAAATTCCAGGGTATGTATGGAGGAGGAGGAGAAAAGAACCTGGAAGAATACAGAATAACCACCCCAATCCCATGGGGCAAGACAGGAAGGAAGGAAGGAGGAAAAGGATACTGCAACAGTGAATGCACTCAACATCTAAATTTATGGTAAGTGCACACAGCTCTACCATGTTCTTTGTGTTTCACTGTTGCAGTTATAACTGATGACTCCAAAAGCTGAAAGGAGGGTGGATGTAAAGATTAGTGAGAGGAATGGATGCCCTGCAAGATGGCAGTGGCAAACCCCTCTCTGGAAATAGAGAAGGTTGGAAGGTGATAATGTTTGGTGATGGTATGCACAGAGGACCCAGTGGCATCTTTTAAAATGTCCTTAGTGATCACCCCTTTCAGAAAAGCAGTAGATGTAGCAGTAGCCTTACTGTAGTGTGACCTCACAGGGTCAGGAGGCTTCTTTCCATGATGGCTGTAGCAAAACAAGATACAGTAGGAGATTCATAAGATTGTTTGTTTAGAAACCGGTCTCCCCTCAGAGCTACAAGGCAAGGGCCACAAAAAGCTAGTCAGGACTTTCTAACATTCTTTGTTCTGTCCAAGTAGCAATGCAGTTGCCTAAGCACATCCAAAGTACAGAGGATTTTTTCCCCCCTTGTTTTGAGGGCTACAGAAGAAGGTAGGCAAGTGGATGGTCTAGTAGTTTAAAGAGAGGTCTGTAACCACTTTAGCTATAAAAGAAGGGTCAGTCCTAAGAGAGACCCTATCTGAGTGGAAAGTGATGAAAGATTCTACACACATAAGGGCCTGAAGCTCTGAAACCCTTCCAGCCAGAGTAATGACTAGGAGAAAAGCTGTATTCTAGGTAAGGAAAGTACAGCTGTGTACACTTACCATAAATGTAGATGTTCGAGTGTATTACACCAAAAAGCTTTCAGCATAGTAAACAAGAATAGAGGTACAGTCAATAGAATTCAGGGGGCTGGCGGGAGGGTAACCAGGACTGCAACAGTGAATACACTTGAACATCTACATTTATGGTAACTGTACACAACTGTACTATGTTCTTTGTGTTTCACTGTTGCAGTCATCACATTTGGGTTGATTCCAAAGGCTAAGGATGGGAGGAGGTAATTAGATAGCATTAGGACCAACTATAAGGCCCTGCAAGACTACAGTGGCAAAGCCAGCTCTGGATTTAGAAAAAAATTAGCAAGTGGTAATGTTTGGTGAAGGTATGTACAGAATTCCAGGTAGCAGCTTCTAGGATGTCCCTGGTAGGGACACCTCTGAGAAAGGTTGTAAAGGTAGATGCAGCCCTGGTAGAATGTGCTTATCCCCTGTGGGGTAGGTTTTCCATGGTGCTTATAGCAGAAATGAATGCAATGGCCTATCCATTTTGAAATGGTTTGCTTTGAAATAGACTTCCCCTCTGCACCTGAAGAAAATGCAACCAGCAGCTGTTTAGATTTCCTGAGACGTTTAGTCCTGTCCAAGTAAAATCTAAGTATTCTGTGCAAGTCCAAGGAGTGCAGTATTCGTTCCCCTTTGTTCTGTGGATTAGAAAAAATGGTTGGCAAATGAATGGACTGATTAAGGGCCAAACTGTATACCACCTTGGGCATGAAGGAGGGATTGGTCCTGAGGGACACCCTGTCTGCATGAAAGATGATGAAAGGCTCCACAGCCATGGGGACCTGTAATTCAGACACCCTTCTTGCTGAAGTGATGGCTAGAAAAAAGGCTGTTTTCCAAGAAAGGAATTTCAACTCTGCATTTGCAGCTGGCTTGAAGGGAGGTAGAGTGAGCTTTTCCAATACAAAGTTAAGGTCCCAGACTGGAGTAGGAGCTCTTCTGGGTGGTCTTAAGTTTTTGGCCCCTTTGAGGAATTCTTTCAGCAGTGGGTGAGAGAAGAGGGGTGGTTCTGTATTGTAATGAGCTGAAATGGCTGAGGCATGAATTTTGATGGAGGAAAAGGAAAGGCCCTTGTGAAGCATTTCAGTTAAATGAAGAATCTGAGGTAAATTGGGCGCTGCTGTGCCCATCCCCTGAGTTTGGCTCCAGGAACAGAATATTTTCCATTTTGCAGCATAGGATTTTTCTAGTACTAGGCCTCCTTGCCTCCAGAATGACATCCATCACTTGCTTACGGAGGGATGGGAATGGAGAGATCAGGTAGTTAGCCATGCTGCCAGGTTCAGGGTTTCAAGCTGTGGGTGCAGAATCTGGCCTCCTGCTGAGAGAGCAGAGCAGGAGTCTGGGGCAGGTGTCATGGTGCCATCAGGAACACACTGTGCAAGAGGGGGTACCAGTATTGGAGTGGCCAGTCTGATGCAATCAGTATTGCCCTTGGTTTGCCCTGCTTGACATTTAGTAGTACCTTGGAGAGGAGAGGCAGAGGGGGAAAGGCATAAACTGATAGGTTTTTCCAGGTGAAGGACAGGGCATCTACTTTCCAAGCTTGTTTGTGGGGAGTCCTTGTGCAGAATGTGTCCAATTGGTAGTTCTGGGGGGAGGCAAACAGGTCCATCTCTGGGCTCCCCCATTTGTTTCTCAATATATTGAATATCTTTGGTTCCAGTTTCCACTCATGTGGGTCCATGAGATTTCTGCTTAGGTCATCTGCCAGTGTATTTAGCTTTCCTGGGAGGAAATGAGCCTGTAGGTGCACTTGGTAGCTCAAGGCTGCATTCCACAGAGCCATGGCTAGTCTGCAGAGAGGGTATGAGAGGGTTCCCCCCTGCTTGTTTATGTACCAGATAACAGTGGTGTTGTCCATCTTTACCAATAACTGTCCTGGAAGAATGTGGTCCTTGAAGGCTGTCAGAGCATACTGTACAGCTAACATTTCTTTTTGATTGATATGCAGGTGCATTTGACTTGGGTTCCATTTGCCCTGAATGCACTGCCCTGCCAAGTGAGCCCCCCATGCATAGTCTGATGTGTCTGTTGCTAGGGTTTGGGCGGCAGGGGGTGGAGAGAATGGCAGTCCCTTGTTTTGGTGGCATGCCTCTACCCACCAAAGGAACTCTATCCGTAGACAAGGTATGACAGGAATCATTGATTCTAGATCCTGACAATGTTGACTCCATGGGCCTTTTAGATACCATTGTAGTTTCCTCATGTTCACTCTTGCACATGGAATTAGTACAATGCAGGAGGCCATGAACCCCATGGCTTGCAGAAATTTTCCTTGCAGATATCTGGGTCTTTGTGGCCAGTAGTTTGAAGTAAGCTGTCAAATGAACTTTTTTCTCTGGCGTGAGGTAGGCCATCTGGGAAGTTGTATTCAAGCTTGCTCCCAGGAATACAATTTGTTGGCAGGGTACAAGATGAGATTTATTTTTGTTTATGGTGTACCCCAGAGAAGTTAGCAATTTCTTTACAAATGCCAGATGATTTAATAGAGTGTCTTGGCTTTCTGCATGAATTACACAATCATCCAGGTATGGGTATATTTGAATATTTCTTTGCCTGCAAAATGCAATGACTGGAGCAAGGCACTTTGTGAATACCCTGGGTGTAGTAGATAAGCCAAAGGGCAGTGCAGAGAACTGACTGTGCATGTAGCCTGCTCTGAAGCATAGGTATCTTCTGCAAGATTCCCTTATTGGGATGTGCAGGTAGGCTTCCTTTAAATCCAGTGTTGCCAACCACGCATATTTGCCTTGCATGGGAAGCAGATGATGAAGAGTTAGCATCTTGAATTTTGGAATTACCAAAAATTTGTTTAGGATAGATAGATGCAGGACATAATGCCAGGAATTGTCTTTTCTGGGTACCAGGAAAAGTCTTGAGTAGAAACCTTGCCCCCATTCTTCTTTTGAAACAGGTTGAATAGCCCTGGTGCTTCAGAGAGAGCGGACTTGCTTTTGAGCCTCTGCCCACTGATTTGGGGGTAGGTTTGGCCAGCCATTTGGGGTTGGTAAGGAGTGGAAGTGGAATCTTTATCCTTGGGAAACTATATTTAAAACCCATTTGTCCTGGGTAATGAGTTCCCAATTTTCTGCATGCAGGGCAATCTTTCCCCCTAAAGGAACAGTCAGTTGAGCAGGGCTTGGAACGTTTAAAGTTAAGCAATTGGGTCACTTTACCATAAGGTGGAGTCTTACTACTCCCTGCTTTGGAAATGGGAGCCCCCCACTGCTTAGGCCTGTGAGTCCCTTGGGACTGCAGCCTGGGTGTTCTGCTGGTTCTGGGTTTGGACTGAAAAGGCCTGGAAGAGGCAGGAAAGGACCAATTCTTAGAGGGCCAATGCCTACTAAATCTGGGAGGTTGTACTTGCAGGAAATCATAGATTTAGCTTTTTCTGCCATCTTTTTAAGTATTTCTTCTGCTTGGTTGCCAAACAGGCAGTCTTGGTTTAAGGGAGCATCCAGTAATTTAGCTTTAACATGATCTGGCAAAGATTGCTCCTTAAGCCAAGCATGCCTTCTAAGTACAGACCCAGTGACAGCAGCCCTGCAAGGTGCCTGTAATGAATCAAAACCACATTGCAAAGTATGTTTTCCAACTTGTTCATCAGAATGCATTAAATCCTGTAATTCTTTATTTTCAGCACAGTCAGGAATCAACATCATTTTCTGTTTAAGCAACCCAATAATATGCTTTTGATACTTTAACATATGAAACTGGCAGTTTAAAGCCCTAATGGCCAAAGTTGCAGAAGTGTATACCTTCTTACACCATCTATCCAGTGCCCTGGAATCTCTATCAGAGGGGGGTAGGGATTTTTGGCAGTATTAGCCTTAATGCCCTTGGGTCCCTGTGAAATGGTCTCAGGATCTGCAGTAGGATTTTTAAAGAGGAACTTGTGAGAGTCAGGTATCCTGTAATACCCATCAGGTTTTCTTGGAGCAGGAGGTAGTGTCAGGGGCCAGGCTAGATTCAGTGAAGGCATCATCTACAATGTCCAGTACAGGAGGGATAGCTAAAGGCCTGTGTTGAGGCAGGAGTACCCAGCGGAAATGCTCACTAAGAGTATGCAAGGTTTCACCAAAAGAGAAATCCTCTGTAGGGGAAGAAGAGGGAATGGAGTCCTCTGCATTAGAATCCTCATAGGTAGATAAGGGCAAATCCTGGTCATCAGAGAATACAGAAGTTTCAGAATCCTGATCAGAAGAATCAGAAGGAAAATCAGCCCTAGGTCTCTTAGAGGGGGAAGGGTGGCTTCCCCTGATTAGAGTAATAAGGTCTTCAGCCATTCTTATCATTTGTTTTTTAGGCATAGGGGCCTGACCATGTGGTCTGGGCATTGTTTTTTCAGGCATAGATCGAGTTTTAGGCCTTGAAGAAGAAGGCATCGGTTTAATATGCATGTCAGTAGGCCTGAATACACCCTCAGAAGCCGGTGTCTGCACAGCGGCTCCGGACCCATCCAAGGTAGAGACATCCGCAGGTTCCACAGTCGAAGAAGCATTTCGCGGCATACCAGACTCCGAATGGGTCTCAGTAGAGGCCTGCGAATCTGAAGTAGCGGGTATCAGGGGGTGTGAAAGCGCCTCACTGAATACCGGCGAACTGGCGACTAGCTTAGGAGAAGCATCGTCGGCAGCTTTGGACCTATGCGGTCTGTCTCTGTCTTTATCATTGTGTTTTTTTTGAATGTCAGTAGACGGGTGGTTTACCAAAGCAATTTCTGGATAATTGAACAGAGTACCAAAATATTTGGATGCAAAAATGAACCGATGATGAAGAGTACGAGGTTTGAATAAGACACAAAACCGACAGCGAGGTATGTCGTGGTCTGGGCCTAAGCAACGAATGCAGTACGAATGAAAATCTTTATGAGGTATTTGCTTTCCACAAGAAATACAATTGTTAACTTTTACTAACATCTGTTTAGAGCAAGAAAAAGGATCCCCAACGGGGTACTTAGCTTAGTTGAAGACTTCGGATCTGAAATTCGAAAACGAAAATTTCAGGAGTTGGCTGACCAGCATTTGTGAACTGCTTCTTCTTCGGGCACCGCACGGCAAGAAAGACCGACGTAATGGCATTGGCTGCATGCTTTATACCCCTGACTACTTGACGTCATGGAAGATGAGACAGCAACCAACGCAGGACCCAAGACTCTGATAATCAGGCCAACTGAGGGCTACTGCAAGCAGATAACCCAAATGTGATGACTGCAACAGTGAAACACTAAGAACATCTTAATATCTGCGGAGGCAACCAGCTCGAAAGGTAGGAGGGTGAGTTTCTCCACAATGAAACAAATCCCACAGGGGGTCTAATATGGATAACCCCATCTCAGGAACTGTTTCATGACAGGATGACAGAAAACAGGGAGCTGAATAGGCAGACGAGCTGAAATTGCTGAAGCATGAATTTTTATAGAGGAACAGGAAAGTATTTTTGCAAAAAGTCCTGATAAATGTGAAAGGATCACAGGCATATGAGCTTGAAGAGAGTCTGTCCCTTTTGCCTACACCATACAATGAATCTCTTCCATATGGCAGAGTAACATTTTTGTGCTAGGTCTCCTGGCTTCTTTTAGAATGTCCAGGACCTGCTGATCAATATGAGCTCCCCCCAGGGGGTCAAGGTATCACTTAAGGTGTCAATTTGAGTGTGTTCAGGTTGGGGTGTATGATGGAGCCTTTGTTCTGTGTTAATAGATCCACTCGCTGGGACACCAACCATGGTTTCTTCTTGCTTAGACTGATCAATGGAGGAAACCAGTGTTGCCCTGGCCAATCTGGGGCTATTAGAATGACCCTTGGCCCTTCTTCCCTTATTTTCAGCAGTACCCTGGGGAGCAAGGGTATTGGGGGAAGACATAGAGGGATAGGCATGTCTGTCTTCTAGACTGATCTGGATTTGATTTATGAGCAAAACATTTTCAAGTAAGCATTTTCTTCGGTGGCAAAAAAGTCCATGTGTGTGGCACCTCCCATTCTCTGGCTATGCTGAGAAACTTTTCCCTATGCAGTTGCCACTCATTAGGGTCTGACAGGCTCCTGCTTAGGTGATCTACCAGTTGACTAGTTTTCCCTGGTAAATACTGTATCATGAGATGCAGGCCTATGAAATTTGCAGTTTCCCAAAGGTCCATGGTTAAGTGACAAAGAGGGTAAGAGTGAGACCCTCCACTACTTGTTTATGTGCCACATAATCATAGTGTCTGTCTTTACCAGAGTACTCCTAGTTTCCAACTGTCTTCAAAAGCAATCAGGCTTTTTGGACTGCCATCAGTTCTTTTAGGTTGATATGCTTGTTCTTGAACTTGGAGTCCCATCTGCCCAGAGTCTAGAAGTTATTGTAATGGACTCCCCAGGCCATTTCTAAGGCATCTGTGATCAGAGTTTAGTCCTGAGGGATGAACCTCAGGGGAAGGCTAGGCTGAAGGAGCATCCTCGAGCTCACGAAGCAAACTCTTTCCATAGCCAAGAGAGAAGCTTCACCCAGAAGTTGAGGGACTGAGAATGGTGACACCACACACTTTTGAGATACCACTGTAGCCTCTCATATGAAGACTGGCTAGAGGGATCATGAGAATGCAACAGGCCATGGTAACCCAAGACTCTGAGGAACTTTCTGGCAGTGAGGTAGTCCCCGACGAGGAGCTTGTGAAAGTACACAGCTAGAAAGGTAACAATGTCTGGAGCATGAAAGTCTCCAGAAACATAATCCTGTTTGTGGGGACAGTTTAAGACTTTTGGGTACTGATGGTGAACCCCAGTGAAATCAGGATATTTTGGGTGAAAAGCAGATGTGCTTTGAGTTTTGCTAGATCTGTTGCCTGAATGATACAGTTGTCTAAGTAGGGGTAAATTTGAATGCCCTTTGACCTTCAAAAGGCTATCACTGGGGCTAGGCATTTTGTGAAGACTCTAGGTGCAGTAGACAAGCCAAAGAGTAGAGCACAGAATTAATAATGCCTCACACCACCTTTGAAGCATTAAGAACCTCCTGTGTGATTTTTCTATGGGAATGTGGAGGTACGAGTCCTTTAGATATAAGGTTACAATGAAAACATTGAGGGAGATCATGGATAGTAGTTTCTGAAGTGTAAGAATATTAAATTTTGGTACCTGCAAGAATAAGTTGAGCCTTGATAGGTCCCCAGGTACCCTCTTTTCTGGAGACTAGGAGAAGCCTTGAGTAAAAACCTTTCCTTGTAATGAGTTTGGTACTGGTTCTACAGAACCTTGGGTGCTCAGAAGCTGTATTTGCTTTAAGACCTATCTCTTTTGGTTTGGTGGAATACCTGGGAAGCCCGATTGAATTCGAGGCCGTTTAAACTGGAATTTGTAAGCTCTTTGAATGATTTTCATTACCCACTCATCCTTGGTAATGAGGGTCCCAATTCTTTAGGAATAGAGACCGCCATCCTCCTAGTCTGAAAGGGGATAGGGAGGGAGGACTGGTAATTGAGGGGAGGGAGAAAAAAGTGCCATGGAAGAATAATGATCGCTCTCTGCTGGACCCCCGGTGGCTGGCTCCCCCAGGCCTACTGGTATCTGCTTGCCACATTCTTGGATGTTGGTGCTTCCTTTGAGTCCTTTCCCTTTGAGGTCTCCTACCTCTAGGTTTAGACTGGGAGGCTGGAAAGGACCAGTGCTTGTTAGGGTAATTGCAACTGAAATGAGACGGTTGTACCCGAAGAAAATACTTGACCATTTGCATGGACTTGCCCTTATCCTCCATTTTCTTAAGCACTGCTTCAGCTTTGGGGGAAAAAAGAAAATCTTTGTCCAAAGCAGCATCCAAGAAACTGGATTTGACATGTTCAGGGAGGGGTTATTCTCTCAGCCACACATGTCTTCCAATGGCAGATCCTGTGGCTGCTACCCTGTTGGAAGCCTCCATAGCATCATAGCCATGGTGCAAAGAGTGCTTAGCTACTTTGAGAGAAAGAATTGCATAAGACTAGTAGTTCCTTGGAAATATTTTTAATCCCCACCAGATTTTGCTACATCTGGTTTAAAATGGTTTCCAGATACTTCACTATATAAAACTGGCAGTTCAAAACCCTCATGACAAAGGTAGCGGAGGTGTAGGCTTTCTTTCCAAACATGTCCATGGCTCTGCTTTCTTTGTCAGTTTGTATGGTATTTTTGGAGATACTAGCTTTAGCTCCCTTAGGACCCTGAGTCACTAATGCAGGATCTGCTACAGTGTTCTTGAAAAGGTGTCTATAAAAAATCCTGAACCATGTAAAATCTATCAGGTTTCTGGTGGGGTCGGTGGGGGAAGGGAGTCTGGTTGCAAAGATGAATCCAGCAGGACATCACCACCTCTAAGACTGTAGGGACAACAAGAGTTTTAAGCAGAGGGAGATTCAGGAATTCCCTAGCCCTCCTTTTGGATTGTGGATATTCCTGTGCCTCCCATTTAAACTGTTCCATCAGGGTATGTAAAGTCTCTCCAGAAAAGATGTCCTCAGTGGGGGAAGCTGAGGCAAGGTTCTCCTCAGAATCTGAATCCCCACAGCAGGAACAGATAAACCTTCCTCAATAGGTGACTTCATCACTACCATTATCATCCTCAAAGTCAAAAGAATCAGAAGACTTCCAAGGGGAAATATCCCTTTTTCTTTTATCAGGAGAAGATTCAAGGACAGGACCAGGGAGAGAGAGGTGTCTGGATCTGACCATGCAGATCAAATCTTCAGCCAGCCTAACTAGGTCTTGTTGGTAGGCCTGAGTTTGGGAGTGGAAGCTGGAAGTCCTCAGCTGAGGTAAGCAGGACGCAGTCCTTTTATGTGAGGATTTAGGTTTAGGCCGGAGAACAACATCTGTACTAAAGCTGGGATGTGGACGGACAGCTGAATCCTGAGGTTGGTGAACTGAGGCAATCTTCTGACAATAAGAGACTGCAGATACCCCTTCATTGGTTTTAGAGTTGTCAAAAGCCCAAAACTGCAAAGTGGCTCTGAACCAAACTGATGAGCTCGACTTTTCAGCCTGTAAGGAAAAAGAGGGACCCAGTGTTGTACTGGGCTCCAAACAGGTTTCGATAGAGATGTGTGCCACAACCTCATTCAGCAGAGGGGACTGCAAATATGTATCACCTTCTTCAACAATCACAAGCCTAGATGGACTGGCATATGGCAAATGAGCATTGCCTGGTACCCTAAGTTTTGAGACTTTTTTCCTTTTTACACCTAGGGAGATTAACCTGAGCTTGAATTTCAGAAGACATAGTATGCAAAGGCCCCAACAACTTGCTAAAATTTCAGCCCTACACTTGATTGTTCTACTACTAAAGTGAGCACAGAACTGACAGTTAGGAACTTCAATGTTCTGAGCCAAAACAAGTCATACAAAAGGAATGAAAGTCCCAGTGTGGTACCTGTTTAACAAAGTGGAGACAGTTATTAACTTTCTCTAACATTAGTCAAGAAACACAAAAGAAGCATCCCAAAGGGGTACTTAGCTTTAGATGTCTTCTTTCTCTGGTGCGGACCAACTGACGCACTGGCTGGCACTCCATTTCAAGCTCTGATGGTAGGAAAAAACTGAGGTTATGTTACTGACTGGCTCCCTCTTACACTCGGACACTTTGGCATTGATCAGGGAGTCTGCCAGTTTCAGGAGGAGGAGGAGAAAATTCACTGGTAGTCAAGCCGGCCAAGGGATTCATTGGCAGGAAATCCCAGCAGCTATGACTGCAACAGTAAAACACAAAGAACATCCATTTGTAGCAAAAAGTCTCCTATCACTCAAAGCTAAAACGTAACAAACTAAGCTGCTACCACCTTTCCCCACAAAAAAATGCTGCTCCTACACACTTACGAAATCCATCTTGCCTGCTGTCCCCAGCAACAATTTAAAAATCATTTTGTGAACTTTAATATTGTGTTCAGACAATGGGAAAAAGGATGTTGTATATGTTTTGAAAACCACAAGTTACAGTATTTTGAGATATAGTCATAAGTAAAGATAAGTATATATATTATGTCTAGCTCAACCAATGACCAAATGCCCATTTGTAAGACAAACTGTTTACACCCTTTCATCTTGTTAATGCAGTTCTCTCTGTCTGATCCCTCCCTTCCTCCTCCTTGCTTAGAGTTTTTTATCATATGTACACAAAAGAGCTCATGCATTCTCTCTCACATACATACACATGAGCGCACACACACACCTTGATCTTCCTTCCAGAACCTTTACTTGTATAGACAAAAATATTAACCATATATCTCAGTGAGCACTGCAAAGAAAACTCTACCTGCCTTCTCCCAACTAAAAGGGTTGGAAGGAGAATTTCCGATACGCACAAATCATAGAAATCATTTTGTTAGCAACTTCAGACAGCATTGCCCTGAATATAAAAATCATCACACATTACCACCATCCTAACAATGGGAATCCTTTCATCCATAAACCAATACATGTCACGTCAAGAACCAAGCTCAAAAAATTTTGCCAGTACAACATAAAAACTTAAATCCATCAAAAGAAAAAGAGCAGGCCAGTGGTTGCTTCAAGAACTGGTTAAGGACAGTGAGGACCTCATTCCCTGTGCACACCTCTCACCTTATTAGTACAAAAAAAAGGGACCAACCCAAAGAATAGTTGGGGACCAAAGGCTGAAATTCAGGAACAGTTTTTAAATAATGGCTTTATATTCCTAAGTAGCTGCAAGAATAACAGGTGGTGTATTATCATCCTTTTCCAGGAAGATATTACATCTGAAACTTAAAAGTGTACTTCTTATCTAGCCCCAATTTTCAAGGACATCACTGATTTTGGTTTTGTCCTTTCTAATCCCACTTAAAAACTGGTGATTTTGCAAAGAAAAAGTAGTGAATTACATTTAATAATGACCATAACTGGAGTTATAAACTTCTTTCACTTCAGAAAATGTATGTTAATTCATATAGGTACTACATTACTGATCAGTGAGGTTATAAGAAGTTTAGACCTGTATTGTCATGGTAATTAACCATTATATTTTGCAATATGATTCCACAAAGACAGGCTACACAAGAATATATTGAGTCCTTACACGTTTCCCCTATCTATGAGAGTCACTTTCTAAACATGGGGGTGAGTTTGCTGTTATCCCTTCTTTTGTCCATATTCTCTTATTCTATCAACTTCTCAGGTGAATAATATTTAAAAAATGTTAAAAGCATAACATTTTCTGCAAGTATCATCTCCTCCTTTTCCTTAAGTTGTACTTATTAACTGCATGTTATAAATACGCCCCCTTGCATGCCCTGAACCATACTGGTTGCCTTGGAAGAAACTTTCATTTTGTATGTCTTTGCTAAGAGGAGGCTTCCAAAATACATACAGTTCTAAATGAGGGCCTCTCCAACTGCCCTACGGAGATGGTTAGCATAGTGATCTTTCCTAGGAACTGATCTCTTGTCCCTCTACATTCCGTCCGACACAACTATCCCATCTTAATTTTATGATAACCAATGTCTCTCTTCATTTTCCATGTTTTTGCTGCTAGCACTATCTACCAACATTGTGTGCCTTTACTCTCTTTGTATTCCCTTACTTTAACTTTCTATATCTAATCCCAAATTGCAAATACACAATTCCTCCTTTTGCCATGATGCATTTCATCCTCTCAATTCTATCCTACAAGTCAGCTTCATAGGTGTTTACTAGGCTAACGAGCACAAGGGCCTTTTTAAGCCTAGCCATGCATCCCAAATCTCTGAAAAGTTCTGATACCCTTGATAAGTGCAAGCATGGGCCTGGAAGATGAACCATTTACAGGTTAACTGTTTCTATTAGAGACAAAGGTGCCAAACATGGGGTGAATTTCTAACTTCCCATCCAATTGTCCAAGTTGCACTTGAATTGGGTTAGGGAGGAACTCTGCTTCACATGGATGGGGAGGCTGTTTCATAGACAGGGTAGTCTCTGGGATACATACCTATTTCTCCAGCAGGTCCTATTTATATCACAGGCAAGGTTTAAGTCTTTAGAATGGGTAATTCTGGTACTGTTTGTTTTGCGGATATGCAGCAGGTCCATCAGAGTGGAGTCTGACAATCTCCTTTATGCTAGGCATAGATCTCCCCTCAAAAGCCTGTAGGAGACAGAATACAGGGATAGGGCCTTGAGGCAGTCTGCATAGGACATACTACTTACACCCTGTACTATTTTAGTGAGGAACCTCTGTAGACATTCTGATTGTTGGATATGCCTGGTTAGGTACATACCAAAGGGGGCATTGTACTCAATGACGTGCATGATGAATGCCAACTGCAGTGGAACAATGACTTCCTTGGACTTAGATGCCATACCTTTGTTTATAAGTTGCACAACATAGAATGATTTCCTCACCACTGTAGACATGATGATCAAAGGCTAGATTACTATCTATGTGTGCCCCCAAGTCCCTGACTACTGGGTCAAATCTAAGGAGTGTGTTGTCAATATGATTTTTACCAGGGATGGATGACTTTCCAAAGGATACTATTATGCATTTCTTGGCATATAGTTTTAGTCCATAGCTCTCACACCTGTTGTTTGTGTCAGCCCCTCCTGAAGAACATTTGTGTCAATGTGAGATTCAATGACCGCTCCTAATTTGCAATTATCTGCATATTTAGTCAGCCAGAGACCATGGACATTGGCCTTGACTTCTGAGAAGTAAATGCCAAAAAGGAGTGGTTCAAGGACTGATCCCTGAGGGACTCCACTTGTGACTGGCTTCTTTGTAGAGGTGGACTCCCCAACTCTAACCTCCTGGGTCCAGTCTGAGAGTCAGTTGGCTATCCACCAGGTGACATACAGAACCTCATGAGTGTCAACAATGCACGAGTGGAGTATTCTGTCAAATGCTTTTGCCAGGTCAAGGTAGGCAGTGTGAACGATTTTGCCCTCATCCATTGCTTTGGTGAATGACCTTCTCAAAGAAGTTCACCAGGTTGAGTAGGCATGATCTGCCCTTGATGAAACCAAACTGGGCTGGGTGCAGTGTCTAGAGGTTTACTATATCTCTATTGATCATCTCCATGAAAATTCTTTCCATGGCTTTACATACAAGACTAGTGAGACTTATGGGTCTGTAGATGGACCACCATTGTTCAGAGGGATAACTGTTGCCTTTCTCCATTCATGAGGCACAAAGCCTGTTTGGAGGCTACAGTTAAATAGTAGTTCCAGAGGCCCTGATAGATCATGTTTCATGCTATTTAGAAGGCATCCTGGGATATGGTCTAGGCCCATTGATGCAGTGTTCTTGGTTTTAGAGAGAGCATTAAGGACCTGTTCCCTAGTGATAGTAAGAGGAGTTATATTTGATATTTCCTGAGGGAAGGTTGAGGGGGGAAGAGGAGTAAAGTTGGAGCTGAATTTATTAGCCAGGAGGTTTTCAATATCTTCTGGGTCAGTATAGGTGACTCCATTTACAATGAGCTCTGCACACAATTGTGTATTGCCTTTGAGGTTGCGGCCATAGCTAAATAATGCTTTGTGGCTGTCCTTGGCCTGGTAGGCCAAACTTAGCTCACTTGGCTTTGGTAGACTTTATTTGTCCTCTGAGTTGTTGGTTTAGTTTGATGAGTGTTTTTATCCTGCTGGGTACTGCACCTCCTAATTTTTGCCATGATTTTCTTCCTCCTGTTATACATCAGATTGATTTTGTGATTCCACCAGGGTGGCTTGTTTTTGAGTTAGTTATGTACTTCTTCCTGGTGGGTACAGCTGCCTCTATGCAGTTATTAACATGCTTGTACAGGGTTTCTGTGAACAGTTCTGCATAGACAGAAGTGTTCTCAGGGTTTATGGGGCTTAAAAGTTTGCCAGGTACTTACTTAATAGCAGGAGGTTAGCCTTAGAATAGTTCCCGAACATTCCAGGCTTACCTGGGGGGTCCAGGTTTTACAATTTTACTTCAAATGAGACCATTTTGTGGTCCGACCTTAACAGGGAAGACATTACAGTAGGGGGTGTGCAGAAGTCTCCCATATTAGTGAGGACAGATCCAGTATGGTTGCACCCCTGGTTGGTGTATTCACTATCTGGTCTGGGGAGTTAGTGTTTACAAAATTCAGGAATCTCTGTGCATGTACATTTGGTGTTGTGTAGGATTCCCAGTTAATAGTGGGGTAATTAAAGTCACCCATGAATATGGTATTGGGTTGGATGTTTAGTGTTTCTAATATGTTTAAATACAAGGTATGAGTTTCATGGGTCATAGAGGAGGACCTATAACTTGCAAGTAAGTGGTATTGGCTTTTACCTATGGTGATTTGAACATGGAGCAGCTCAAGTACATTGCCCTGTTTGACCAACCTTGAAGTATATTTATTTTTGATGTAAATAGAGACACCTCCACCTTTAGTCCCTGCCTGTGAAGTAGCTGGCCTAAATGTGTGGAAGGCATTATAACCTTGCACTGTTGGTGTGCTCCCTGCGGCTTTAAACCATATCTCAGTGACCATACAGACATTGGCATTATCTAGGGTAGAGAGAGCTTCTAGGGCATGGAGTTTTTTTGTTGAGACTCCTAGCACTGAGCAGTAATACCTTTAGAGTTTCTTGTTTTTTATTTCCTGTGTTGGAAGTCTTTCAGTTTGGCATTGCCTAAAAAGGTTTTCCCACTATAGTACTAACCGTATGCCTACTAAAGAGAATTGGTCTCAATAATGAAATATATGACACTCACGCTTATTAGGGATTTCAACCCTGTAGAAACAAACAGACACATCCAGCATCAGGGCATCACTATGAAGTAATAGCTCATTCTCCTAGCCATTTGCCACCCATACCTATCCTTGTCAGTTTCTCCAACATTTTTCTTCCATTTGAATGACATTTCTCATCTGCCTTAATGTGGTGATTCCAACCACAGCATGGTCAATATTCTAGGCTTCTCCTGCTGGTACCCACCTATATACACATATTATATTATTTTATATTTATTTTTACACACACACCCTTTTAACAATTTTAAATACTTTTGACTAGAATACCAGGTCTTGTATTAGCATGTATTTTCTGATGGACAAAGTCTGAAACTTCCATGTCTGTCATATATGAAATTATCCGTGACTGCAATCCATAACAGCTTTGCAGAAACCCACCACACATTTTACAAGTATCAGACACAAAATAAGAGGCAAAAATCAGCTGTGAAATTAGGAAGAATTAAGCACTATCAAAGCTTCTTACCTTTCCTTTTGCTCAACCCAAACAAATGAAGGAAGCAAACCAATTGACTGGATTGGACCATGGTGCCCCTGACCCAATGACTGGGATATCTACCTAACTGCGGCAATTAATGAAAAAAAAAAATTACCGCAGTTCACTTTTTCTTGTTCTGTCTCTCCTGAAATTGGCTGGAGCACATTCTTATAAATGTTGCTGTTAAGCTTTTATTAAAAAAACTTGCTCTCTCTCATGTAAATCTCAAACATGCAGAACAAAATCAACATGAATAGTTAACAGTTAAGTCTAGCAGTTCAGCAAACAAAAAAAAAAAGGGCAAGTGGGGTGAACCAATGGGGTAGGGTGGGAGGCTTGGAGTTAACAGCAGTGCCATGTTTAGAAACAAGATGGACACGTGAGTGGATTAATTTAATTTTACAGAGGTAGCTGTATTTAGCAGTACACCACCTGCAGTCAAAGTTAGAATTTAAAGTTAAACTTCTGGGTCCTGCCCCTCACCCATACATTATGCCTTCCAGTTTCTATTTCACAACTAGGACAAATTTATTTTTGCCGCATCTAAACGGAATGCTTTATTTTTTTTTTAAAGAGGTTTAGGCTGCAGGCAGGTGCTGTGATAGCTGTTTAACACTTCTGTTGTCTCTAAAAAGGGCAGTAATTTGTGGGAAGGAGAAAGTTAAGAAAACTTTTTTTAAGTATATTTGATGAAATTAAAAGGACAAACTTTTTC
Organism: Protopterus annectens; assembly: GCF_019279795.1. NCBI lineage: Eukaryota > Metazoa > Chordata > Ceratodontiformes > Protopteridae > Protopterus > Protopterus annectens. The sequence goes on along the minus strand of NC_056741.1, from coordinate 1,268,408,531 downwards.
CCTGTTTTTACTGCCCCCCCCCCCCAAGCTGACTATATGTACAGTACAGTGGACATAGCATTCACTTACTGATGTCCACGCTGCTCAATGCTAGGAGCCTAAAGGAACAACTCGCCCTTTAAACCCTCCTCTCTCTGGAGAATGTGTGACAGAAGCTTGGTGTAAAGCCATAGAAGGTATTCCAGCAGTGCAACATTACAGTACCTTCAACACATTAAGCACAACAACAGCAAAGACTGAGGCCAAACTTGGAGATGCCTCAATCTACATTAGCAACAAACATACCTATACGTTGGTTAAACAGGATGATACCGTGGCAATCATCCATGTGCAAGTCACGACAGATATGGTCCTTCACCATATCATGGCTAGCTACAGGTCACCATCTATGCCCCCAGATTATCACAACTCTTACTTAAACATACTAGAGGCACTCACCACATACTAGAGGCACTCACCATCCACTCAAACACCCTACTCATGGGTGACTAATTATCCCTTTACTTGGAAACTTACACTGCCTCAAACTCACAGGTACAACACTTATTGGACTTTAACACAAACACTCTGGAGCAGACAGTGCATGCTCCAACCAGGGGAACAAACATACTGGGCCTGGTACTCATCAACATGGCAGAGAGTTGTATCAATGCCAAGTCCTCACTAGTGAGGTTGGATCATGATGCTGTCTCCTTTGAGGTAAAAATCGGCATAGAAAACCAGGCTAAACCAGTTACAGTTAGGAACTATTCGAAGGCAAACTACATTCTATTAAGTGACAGTTTGTCAAAACTCAAGGCTCCCCTTAACCCAGAGACCACTGCTACCTATGCAGAATAATATACAGAGTCCCTATGCAAACATGCGAATGTTATCATAGAGGTTGTCGTACCTACCAGAAGTAAACCCAAAATGAACACAAAAAAACAAGGCCCAGTGGTGGAATCCTCATCTAAACAGTGTATATAATAAAAGAAGAAATACTCATGGCCAAAATCAGGAATAGCAACTCCCTTAAAGACAAGTCTGCTGTTATACAATGACACAAGAAACTAAGAGGTGCAATTAAGTCCAAGACCAACTACAAGGTCAGGATAACCTCACAGGCTAAGGTAAATCACAAGGCCTTCTTCAGCTATGTCCGGAACCTTACAGGTTAACGCACAATGTACTGAACTACTGGTGAAAAGTACTAGCTTCACCAATCAGAGTGACATAGCATATCAATGGGCTGATAAATTCAGCTCCACTCCCCCCCCCCAGCTCCTCCAGGTGAATCCCCTCCAACATACTTTCAACAACTATTAGCAGGGACCAGGTTGCTGGCAGCATTTGCTAAAGCCAAGAAACCTCCTCTATGGGTCACAACAACATCCCCAGCTGCCTCACGAACAGTCTAAAACACAATCCGTCAGGACAACTGCAGCCTTTTAGCAGGTTAGATTCCAAGTAAATGAAGGATTGCAACAGTTATTCCTATCCATGGGGGCAGATCATGAACTGACCAAGGGAACTACAGACCCATCAGTCTAACAAGCCTAATATGCAAAGTAATGAAACAAATTATCATGGAAATAGTAAACAAGGACGTTGGCAATCTAGAGACACTGGAACTATCCCAATTTGACTTTGTTAAGGGAGGATCATTCTTAGTTAAACTGAAACTTCGAGGGTCACCAAAGCAATGGACAGGCATAAAACAATGGATACTGGGTATCTTGACCTGCCAAAGTATTCAATGCAATACCACACTTGGACATTGTTGACAAGCACTCTTAACCAGGCAAAAATCCCTACATAGCTTGCTGGATTGCTGGCTGACTTACAGACAGCATCCAAGTTAGTATGGGTGATATCTCCATTAAGATACTGGTCACCATCGGAGTCCCCCAGGGCTCTTTGCTGGCTCTGCTCCTGTTTGGCATCTTCTTCTCAGAAGTCAAGGCTAATACGCAAATCTTCTGGCTCACCAAGTTCACAGATGACTGTAAATTGGGATCTATTAAAGATTCCCCCCAAGACACTAACATCTTGCAAGAAGGTTTAACACAGACTAAATGACTGGTGCAAAAGCCATGGTCTAAAGCTCAATGCCAAAAAATGCTTTATAATGTCCTTTGGGAAACTGTCAACACAAGATAATCACTCCATCAATAAAACATCCCTAAGAGTCAACCCAGTAGTAAAGGATCTGGGAACATATGTAGACAGCAATCTGGCCATTGACCAACACATAGCTAATATAGTAAGAAAATCATTATATGCCATCCAACTTATAGGTAAGGGTATAGTATCCAGGTCCAAGAAAGTTTTAGTACCACTCTACTCAAACCTATCATTAAGTACAATACCACCTTTGGAATGTACCTAACCAGGCACTTATAACAGTTGGAATCCCCACAAAGGTCTCTCATCAGGAGAACTCAGAGCACAAATACACTGTCCTATACTGATAGCCTAAAGACTGTCTGTGTATTCCTTCTTCTACAGGCTGCTGACAGAGGATCTTTGCATGGATTACAATGCTTCCCTATCCCCAGCCCTGAGGGATCTGTTGCACATGCACAAAACAAACAGCACCAGAAGCAGTAAATCCAGGGATGTGAACATCACCTGTGACATAAACAGAAAGTGTTGGAGAGACAGATGTGTCCCAGATTATCCTCACACTGTGGAAATAGCTCCACACCTATGTCAAACAGGGTTCATCCCTTAGTCTTTTCAAATGAAACCTTGGCAACTGGTGAGAAATCACAAATTTGTCACCTATTTACCATATCCCTTATGAGCAGAAGTCATAAATAAGAAAAGTATCATAACTAACACCCCCCACCAACAAATTCCTTAGTTACCTCCCTACTAACATACCCACCTCCCCTGTATAGATGACCATGATACTCTGGATCCAAATACATTTGGGGTGCACAGCTAAGCTTGTAAGGGACCTTGTGGTCATTACCTAAGAACCTATGTATCGGTTTGCTACAGCCCTACGCTTCGACAACTTGTACTGGGGACACTTCGGTCCTATATCAAAACTCCTGCTCATACCATGTATTGCCATCTTCACTACTTGATTTGGGGGGCAGGGAGGGTTGTAAACACATGGTTGGGGCCAACCCAGTTGTTGCCATACAAGCACAATCCTTATCAACATCACTGCATGTGTTCCAAGGCTGTGAGCAATACTGAGTGTTACATTACTTAGGGTAGTGCCCTGTTGTACAGCCCCACATACTAGTCTTAGCTCGCATGTACCCTGCTGTATTCTGCATTATCCATGTCCTAATGCAAACCTACATCTGCATATAAACACACACGTTTTAAAGTCATGGAAACATGAATCGCATGTAAGATTCCACTGACTACCTGTTTTGTCAAAAGCTGTGTGTGTGTGTGTGTTAAACAGTAAGATTTACTGGGCAGTACAGGTAAGGAAGCTTCATCTTACTTCCCAGCGTTGTGTGATCTTGGAGTCAGTACAACTATGGGGACGTGGGGTGCAGTGGGTCAAGTCCAGTACAAAAATACTGTTTGCCTTTTTTTTTTATTATTATATTACAGGTTTGTTGGCTCAACTGATTGATGTCATTTTTTTCACTGAAATTTATTCCAAAGAAAGTTGTTTTTGTGAAACTGATATGCTTCATTAGTACATAAGCCGGTGCCCGAGTTGCTAACAGAACCCAATTTACCTGAGCTCTGTCATGGATTTATTCCTCTACACCATGGCACTGGGTCAAAACAATCTTACCTTAATTAACTCATTCACTCCAATGGAGCTCAGGACATTTGCACTGTAAGTTCCAATGGGCCGGGCCTAAGTCTTTTGGCAGAATCAAATTATATTCCCACATTTCAAACAAATGTTTATATTTCTGGAACCACGAGCTATTAAATAAGTATAAATGGCAGACTCTTCAGCACAAAGTATTTTTATAGTGGTAGTATTCTTTATGTTCTAGGTCTTAAACTGAATTTTTATAAGTCACAGCAAACACAGTAACTATTACATTTTTAATATTTTGTAAACAACTTACAATATCACAGCAACTATTCACGTTACACGTATACTATCAGCAGCATTTTATTCATCTAGCTGGTAACGTTCATACGAGGCTAAGGAGTTCTGTGTTACTTGGTTGTTGAGCTATTTAAAAAATGTGAAAATTATATTTATGTAAATTACCTTATTAATTAAACCAACAGTTAATATGTATTTACCTGCACTAGACAGAGGTCAAATATTAATGCAGTTGAGTTTGACATTGTGTAAGCTTTAAGATGGAATCTTTTAAAACCTTGTACATAGCATGGTTTTAGAATTATTGATACAAATATGAACAAGAAATATGTGTTAGTAGGAGTTAATTGCAGATGCACCTGGAGGTGCCAATCGGATGTAATAAGAGTGTATTGTTCTAATTTGTCTTGCTTGCAAATTTCCATACATTACATTTAGAGATGACTACTGCACAAACATAAAATATACACCTGTAGTGCATGCTTTTCATTTGGAGACTTGTGTTACTTCAGATAGGAGGTCTTCACAGCACAAACAGAAGGTCTTCTTAGAGACGCTTTGCCAGATCTGAATTGGGAAGCTAGTGCTCAGCTTCGAACTCCTTAAACTTTTCCTTCTAAGATGCACCTGTCCTCACTATGCTAAGCTTTCCTTTAATCAAGTCTGCTGCCTGGAATAGGTAGGACAGAACTTGAATGCTTCAGAATCCTCAAACAGAAGAGGCAATGGAGATAATGGAAGAGATGCCATATCAGACGGAGAGGAATAAAATGACCCAGTGTTATGGTTAAGTATGTAACTACTATATTCTTTTCAATCACCCTGCCCAGTCTGGCTGATGAATCAGAATCCCCAGCTACTGAAACCCTTCATTGGTGTCATGAAGAATGGGGGCCCTAAAGGAGGTTCTGGATCTTGAAATCAAATCAAGCTAGTAATTCTTGAAAAGGTACGCAATGTGGACCAAGTTGCTGCAGCACAAATGTCATCAATGGGGGAAGTCTTCAAAAAGGCTGTAGACTTGGTTACAGAATGTGTTGATTGAATTTTGTTTACTTGGCAATAGCTCGTTGTGATTTTTATAAACAAAGGTAATAGTCTTTTTTGGTATCCCTAAGATACATAAATGTATTGACAAACCACCTTTTAGGCCTATAGTGGCGGCCAGGGGATCTAAGATACATCCAATTACAGTATTTATAGACACCTGTGTGCAACATGTTACAAAAAAAGTTTCACACTTGTTAAAAGATTCTTGGGAATTTTTGAAAAACATCAAAGAGGCTTTTTACAGTGGGAAAGTGTTCTTTCTTACAATTGATATCAAAGACCTTTTTACTTGTATTCCCAAAATGGAAGGTTTAACATTTTTTGAAGAGGTATTATTTTTATATTCTGAGCTTGAGAATGACATGATTAAATTGATTTGTGAGTTTATGAGTATTGTCTTGGACAATAACTTCCTTTGGTTCGAAGGAGAATATTACCAACAAATAAAAGGGGTCCCCATGGGAGCAGTATGCTCACCTGTTTATGCCAATCTTGTTTTATTGGGTTGGGAAAATAAATATGTTATTGGTGGTCCATATTGGGGTAATATTAAATTGTATTTACGTTACCTGGATGATATTTTCATTTTATGGTCCAGTGAAGAAGAAGAAATTATTAAATTTATGGAATATTTAAATTCCACAACCCAATTTCTTGAGTTTGCATTTCAATATAATAAAGAAACTATATATTTCTTAGATACTACTATTTTAAAAGACAAAGGGGTATTCAAGTCTTTAGTATATAGAAAGAAAACTTTCTGCAATGCTTATTTGCATTTTGAGTGAACACCCTTTGGGACAAAAAGTTAGTACAGTTAAAGGACAAGCAATAAGAATTGCTAGGATGACCTCACATAAGGAGGATTTAGCTAAAGAGTTTAACAATATTTTTCAAATGTTTTTGGAAAGAGGATATCCAAGAAAATTTGTAGGAAATATTCTTCACGATATTTATACACAATGGGGTGTTAGATACAAACCTTTATTAGGATCCAGTTTACAGGAAGAAATACAAGACAATAAAGTTGTTGGTTTTAATAAATTTACTAGGGCCTGTGTTTTACAATATAACAGTAATATTGATTTGGTCCAGGAAGCTTTTGTAAAAAATTGGAATATTTTCAGGACTAAAAAAGACATTTTAGAAAAAGTAGGACACAGACCTCGATTTATATATAAGGTGGGTTACAATATTAAGCAATTAGAGAACAAAATAGAACATTTTAGGGAGGTCAATAAAGGTACAAGGCCGTGTGGCAGGTGTTCACATTGTACATATATAATGAAGGAACCATATGTTGTTTTAAATAATAGTGTTAGGAGTAAAGTTTTTTTCAAGAAGGGTAATTGCAACACTAGAGGGGTGGTCTATTTGGCTTGGTGTATTACTAGTGGACATTTTTATGTGGGCAAAACTGAACGTATGCTCAAACACAGAATTTACGAACATCTTAACGATATAAAAAACAGGAAAACCACCAATGCCCTATATAGGCATTCCTTGTGTTGCGATAAATATGAGAAATACATGTTTGGAATTTTAGAAATAGTACATATTAACCCCAGAAGGGGGGATTGGAAAAACATTTTAAAAAGAGAGCCAGTGGCAACTTAGACTGGCAGCTATGTTTATGCCAGGTTTTAACGATTATGTTGCCCTGGCACCAATGTTGCATGAAAAGGCTAACTTTATATAGTTGCAACAACAAAAACCTTTAAACACATAAGGTTTTTATATTCATTTATATTTAAAAGTACCTTATTAATTTGTTTTTGGGTGGTTTTATACAATCGTTTTATGTTAAAGTATTGTGTTAGTTTATTTCAAAAAATATTTTTGTGTGTGTAATATCTTTTTAAATTAACAAGTTAATTAAATGTAATTAAATGTGATGTCACAAGATTTTTACTATTTAAATGTTAATTGAATTAAGTTTAGGTTTCATTTTTGATGAAGTCTCAGGAGATGAAAGCGCTAAAATGGTTCATTCATTTAAATTTATGATTTATTAAATCTGGCTATTTTGTACAATTTTCGTACTCCGTTTCTGTCCATTCAGTGTCCAGTTCATTTTGGTTTTGGTTATAGTGTTTCACTTTTCTTAAAGGTAATAGTCTGGCAGTCATCCGAATAGTTCTCAGACACCTTCTTTCCCAGTCTGTTAGATAAAAAAGATACAAATAACTGTGAATCTGTCCAAAGTCCTTTTATGCGGTATAAATAGAATCTCAATTATCTGTGAACATTAAGGTGCAAGGAGAATACTCCCCCTTGGAATAATTAGGAAGAATACCAGATGGCTTGGTTTAAGTTGGATTCAGACGCCACTTTATGGATAAAGGTCAGATTAGTTTGGAGAGCAGCTCTGGCCTTATGAAAACAAGGCAAGGCTAGAGAGAAAAAAGGACATGTGAATCATTCATTCTACTGAGGTGATGGCCACAAGGACAAGGGTTTTCCATAAAAGACATTTCAAGGCCACACATAAAGCCAGGTGAAAAGTAGGTGGAATTAGAGCCTGCAACATCAAATTCAGATTCAAAGGAGGGAAAGGTTGCCTCACTGGCAGTCTAAGGAGAAATAGCCTTGCAGTGTCTATGCAATAGCAGAGAATGAGTAACTATTGTAGCATTCATATGGTATCGAGCAAACTGAACCATTAGAATACAGAAAGCCATCTGGCCCAGAACCCACAGGACTAAATATGGTAGGGGGTTGTCACACTGCAGAAGAACTTGTATTTCCTTATATAATGCATGCATACTGTCCAGGGGAAAGGAAATCACAGTGTGAACCATGTCCAAATGGCAGCCAATAAACTGGATGATCTGTGCTGGTTCTAGTAGCAACTTTTCCATATTAATTGCAATTTCCAAGGCCAGATAAATCTGTAGAAGGACATTCCAGGCCTTCAGTAAGGATTCCATGTTGTAGTAGACAGGAGCCAATCATCCAAGTATGGAAATTCTCTGTTTCATTGTAGTCGGAGATGGGATGCGACTATGCCATGTACTTGGTAAATACCCTGAGGGCTGCAGTGAGACAGAAGGGCAAGGCCCTTACGTGATACTGATTGGTGGAGAAACCTCCTTGGTGCTGTCCTGTAGATTCATGAAGCACATCCAGTTGTTTTCTCAAAGACACAGGAGAATCAACTGCATTGTGAGCTTTCTGAAAACAGGCTTTTTCACAAAACTGTTTAGGTAACTTAGGTCAAGAAATTGGTCTGAGGTCATTGTTCTTGTTTTTTTTTTTTTTTGGAACCAAAAAGAATCTTGAGTGACCTGTCACTAGCTGGCTCTCTTTTCCAGCAAGGACTGAACTTATTTTTTGGTGTCTTTTAAATAGTGGAGTGCTACATCTGGAAGTGGCTTCTGTGATGGGGGTGAGAGGTGGGAAAAGGGAATGTAAAACCCTCTGGATGTGATCCTTCTCCCCCAGGAATCCTGTGTGATGGCCATCTGCATGGGAGAGTAGAGGAATATACAACCTCTTGATTTCCTCCAGAGGGGAGCAGTCAGCCCTTCAAGAATGTGACTGCTGGCAGTCAGAAAATATCCTGTGATATTCCTGTATCTGCAGACATCAATGATCTCTGGGTTTGTATAAATTAAAGAAGCTGCCCCTACCAGGAGAGAAGTCAAAGGGAGGACACTTAGAGATTTGGATTTTTTTTGGTTCTGTTAAGGTCACTGGGAATTCAAATCTTACTCCATCATCCTGATCATACATCTGCATGCATTCCTTAATAGTGAAGGCCAAATAACAAGGCTCTATCATATGGTACATTTGTGAAGGATGCCTTGAAACTGTCCACAAAACTGTATTAACAGATCCAGGCAAGTCACCTCATACAGATGCCTGTCCCCACTGCCAGGCTGCTCCACTGACAGCATTGTGCATGAGCCACATGAAGAGAACTGTATTGTACATTGCATTCAAGGTAGTTTCCAGCTATTTCTTGCATCTGGTGTGGTGGAATTCTTCAGAGTTTGAAGTCTGTTACTATGGATGGTGTATTTCAGAGCCCTAACTGCAAAGGTGCCATAAGTATACGCCCGCTTCTCCAGTAGGTACATCACCCAAGAATCATTGGACAAATGGGCTGTGAATATATCCTTGGTCATCCTTTCAAAGTAGAAGATAGTGCAAAATTGGAGTTCAGTACGAGGACCCTACATCCAGTACTGCTTGACCCAGAGTGGTCTCAAAATTTTGTTGGGTTCCTGGGTGTAGACATGCACGAGCTGAGCTCTTTCCTTGACATCCAGATGGCTAAATCAGTGACATGGTCTGCCAAAGGAAGCAATCAATATGTAGAGGGTATTGAACCATAAGCCTTCAACGGAACTTCCTCATCCAGAGAGTGGGGGGAGGGGGAATGTCAGTGGACCACTTACCCCACTAGCATAAGAGCTCCTGGATCTCAACAAAGATAACATTCTCAGGAGAGACTGAGGGTAAACTCTCTCTATTATCCAAATCCAAGTCCAATGTTAGCGACTCCAGTGGGGTGCTCAGATGCTTCCTTTTGCATGTCCTCCTTCTTGGCACATCAGATGGTTGGTTGTCTGGGTCCTCAAAGGACTGTGTTGGAGGCTTGGGCTCTACACTGACTCATGGATGCATGAATGAGCCAAGGAGCAATAATAAAAGAGGCATCAAGGGGCAGGGCCATGACATGTGAAACCCGATAATTAAGTTTTGGTGGAGATGAAATCATCTTCCCATAACCTCAAAAATGGATTAGACATCTGCCAGATCCAAGCAACTTTCCACCTCCTCTGGCCCAGATACTATTCTCATTTAAGGGGCCGCTCCAGTAGAGGGAAAGAGCCCGGACTCAGACAAAGTGAAAGGTTTTGAGGACAGGATCAGTCCCAACACGCCTTTTCTCATAACATCTAAGTGACGCCTCCAGGTACATCTGCAGTTAACTCCTACAGACACCTCTAGTCATCAAATATTGCTTGTTCACATTTGCATCAACAATTCCAATATCATGCTATGTACAAGGTTTTAACAGATTTCATTATAAAGCTTATGCAATGACAAAATCAACTGCATTAATATTTCACTTCTGTCTAGTACAGGTAAATAGATATTAACTGTTGTTTTTATGACATTAATTTATATAGATACATTTTTACATTTTTTCTAAATATCTCAAGAACCAAGTAACACAGAGAGAACTCCTTAGCCTCATATCAAAGCTCTCAGCTAGATGAAAACAAATACTGCTGAGAGTAGGAGTGAAACTTGTGTGGTTGTTGAGATATTGTACGTTGTTTACAAAATATTACAAATGTAATAGTTACTGTGTTTACTGTGACTTATAAAATTCAACTTAAGACACAAAACCAAATGAATACTATCACTATAAAAATAGTTTGTACTGAAGAGTTTGTCATTTATACTTCTTTCATAACCCCATTGGTTCCAGAAACATGAACATTTATTTAAAATGTGAAGACATAATTTGATTCCCTCAAAAGGCTTAGGCTCTACCCATTAAGAGATGCAGTGCAAACTTCCTGAGCTCCATTGGAGTGAATGAGTTAAAGGCCAAGGACCCTGAACCCAAATCAGAAGTCACTAAAGGTAGTACTAAGGATGGTACAGAGTGCTCGGTGTCAAGTTAGTGCATTTGAGTTTCATTTGGATCAAAGAACTTGGGAGTCAAATGGAAACAGATCCAATGGCTCCAAGAACCTGGTAGTTAAATGGAAACAGACCCAAGGACTCCAGCCCTGAATCAGGAGTACCATTCAGTGCCAAAGACACAGGGTCCAGCCTAGGCAATTCCATTCACATTTTCACTAAGGTATGTGTCAGAGCAAAAATTGGGGAAGCAGGATGTGTCCTCTCCACTCTCGGGACCCAGTGGGGTGGAAGGACATCCATATCTACTTCTGTCCTCAAGAATGCCCTCATCATCCACAGTCACTCAGGGTAGCATGGACGGATAAAACCCTGACTGCAACCCAGTTGACCCAAGTTTGATAAGCGTCTTGGGTGACTGATGGCATAGCAGGGAGGGAGTTTGTTAATGGTGTTTCCTTGGGGAGGTGTGATTCAGTGAGGGGAGTTGCCCTTGAATGAAACACACAAAAGTGGGAGGTGGGATAGGGAATGGGTAAGGCATATAACAAACAAACTCTCAGGGCAGATGTGGAGATACCCAGGATGCCCTTAGGATCCACGACCAGCCCCATTCCAAACCCAAAGCACTTCTTATAGATCTGAGTAACCTTAGTGAGGAAACTGAAGAATGTCTAGATGGGACCCAGGAATGTTAAGGCTTTAATGGAGGTTTGCTCACTCCTGCTAGCAACACATCTGTGATCAAGATGGGCTCTGAGAAGATTAGAGCACAAGGAGATGGCAGAAAGAGAATCAGAAGCTGGAGGAGATACCTGCTTTGATACTTTGGGAGACAATAACAGTGTCTCCTCAATGTCCTTTTTTTTTTTTTTTTTTTGACTCCCCTACCCTACTCATTTATAATGTGACTTATATTCTTATCCATGGATTTTCTGGTCTTATTTCAGAAGAGCCTTAATTATAAACTTATTCCTCCTGTATGAGAGGACTCTCTGTACAAAAGACTTGCATATGAAGCAATCTGTATTTAAATGTTCCACTCCCAGACAGTAAACACACATCATAACCATCCTAAGAGGAGATCTTGTGTCCACAACTTTATGAAGCACATTTTGAAACTCTTTCTCCTTTGTTCTTATCACCCATTGACAAAAACATGTGAGGAAGCAGCAATTAGCCAAAAGGAAAGATCTCTCTCAGCAATACAGAAAAAAAAAGCTTGATCACCACAGTGAAGGTCGTAAACTTTAGTAAAACATTAAAACAATCAAAAGAAGATGAGCTTGTTCCGGTTAACACCAACCCTTCATCAGATAGACTCATGCTCAGTAAGTAAAACCATTTAAAAAACATAATATCCAATCAAAATCAGTTACATTGCTGACACCCATCAGGGGCTAGCTTTGAAAGTTGAGTCATGACATAGCCACTTAGAGATATTTTAACCAATCATGATCATCTCTGCAACCTACTCCCTCTAAGGGCTGGCTTAAAAGGTAAAGTCACATTCAGACTAGGTGGTTTATCAGCTTACAGATCCCCAATCCATCTTATTTCTGCAAGCTCCATTTTGTCCATAATGTTGCCTCCCCTAATTCCTTCTTCTACAATTTGTAAGACCAAGAAATTATGGCCAGGATTGATGGAGATGTGCTTTACAACATGATTCTTCAGGTCTCCTAAGCAGATGTCACTTATGTGCTTTGAAATACGTTCCTTCAACTATTTATTCATTTTTCCTACATAGAAGCCGCTGCACAAGTTGCAGCAAGCAACATAAACATTTCTTGTTTTACAGTTAGCATATAGTCTTGGAACATATTTGTTTCTAGATACTGGATGTGTACATTCACTTCTTTTGGAGACATACTTGCAATATGTGCACATCCTACATGATAAGTACCAATTGTCTCAGATCTTATGTTGTTGTTCATCTGAGAAGTGAAGCTTAAATGCTGCTTCAGATTTTTTTTTAGTTTGAAACAGAATGATGGTACATCTCCTGCTATATCCTTTATTGCTGCATCTGTTGTCAAAATTTTCCAGTTTTCTTTGATGATATCACAGACATAGTTGATGTCACTGGCATATGTAAGAAGAATTAAATTTTTCTGAGTGGATGTAATCCCACTGTTTCCTAAATTTACAGAATCAGCTTTTTTCTTGGAGAAAAACAATCTGTCCCTCGTTTCTTTCATGCTTTTACTGCAGGTATTTCTCTTTCCACTTCATGTTTTGCATAACCTCTGTCTCTGAACTGATGACCTATATTCTCAGTGGCTTGAATAAATTCATCACACTCTGTGCAGAGTTTGTAAGTTCTAATTCATTGACTCTTCAAAATGTTGGGGAAGATGTGTTGTGGATGCATACTAGTATGAACGTGTAAGTTATTCTTCCAACATTCTTTCCTATGAAGACTAGTATGCAAGACCCCATACATCAACTCTGAGATATCCAAGAAATCTATTCAAGTGTATGATTCATGCACTGTGAACTTGAGAAAATCTGACTATGCTTCTAGATATTGAACAAACTGACTCAGTTCATCAGAGGTACCATTCCACAGTAAAAAATATAACAAAACATCTGTAAAATTTCAATGCCAACTCTGCACATGAAGTGGAAAGAGAAATTACTGCAGTAAGAAGTATGATAGAGACAATGGCCAGACAGTTTTTCCCCCCAAGAAAAAAACTGATTCAGTAAATTCAGAAAACAATGCAATTACATTCACTCAGAAAAATCGAATTCTACTTGTATATGCTAATGACATCAACTATGTCTGTATACCATCAAAGAAAACTGGAAAATTCTGACAACAGATACAGCAATAAAGGATATAGCAGGAGATGTACCGCCATAAGAATCTGAAGCAGCATGTATGCTTCACTTCTCAGATGAACAACATAAGATCTGAAAATTGGTACTTACATTTGCAATATGTGCACATCCTACATGGATATCTCCAAAATAAGTGAAATTACACATCCAATACTTGGAAACGAATATGTT